>NC_056739.1:139967428-140118525 GCF_019279795.1 Protopterus annectens
ACTTTTTAAAATGTTAGTACAGGAATTAAGTGGCCCTACAATATGTCATTACCATTCTACTTGTGTGAGATACTGTATTATAACTGCATATATGAATTTTAAAACATTCCTCCTGGTAGATGTGCAAATATTTCATAGGTGTGAATTTCAGTTTGAGGTAGACAGAGAGGGCAATGTAATTGTACAAATTCGGATGCGTACATTACCGATTGATGTAAAAACATCCACTTTGTTTTATCTGGGTTAAGTATTAACTTTGCTAGACACAATCCCTACTCCAGTTTAGTGACTCTCGCAGCAGTAGTTCACCGAGGGTTATGGATACAGCAGTGCACAGAAGGATCAACTCGTCTGTTTACTGAATGACAGTAAGAACAGCGATGACAGCATGCGCTGTAACAACTCTGGAAATAGCAGACAGTAGTAATTTTAGCATCAGTCCTGGTGGAATACCAAAAAGGAAAGGTGTGAGATTTGCATTATGCCAGCTAACATAGCTGGGAAACCAGGAAACATCTGATGGATGTGCAGCATGTTGGAGCAGATTTTCAATAAGGAGGGTATTGTTTTACAGAGTCAAATGCATTAAAAGGCCTTAAACATCCACAACAACAATGCTGTGCACGCATAATTCCAACCTCAGATAGTAAGTGCTACGAACTGCAGTTGTAGTTTCAGTTCCATGACTAGGGCACAAGCTAGTAAGGAGGTCTGGAGACAAGACCACCTCACAGTTGCCGCTGTATGGACGAGTTTCACTAATGACAGGGCAGGGTAGATAAGATGATACTTTACAGTACACTGGCAGAAGCATCTATGCAGTGGTACAACAGTCCTTTTGTACAGCTGGGGACAACTTTCTTTGATGCACTGATTAAACATTACGCATAATGGAAAAGTTGGTGAGTGGGCTTCCTGATGCGCACATCTGGGTGAAATGAAAACAGCTGTTAGGCACTCCCCAATACCATGGCCAAATTTCCCCATTGTATGAAACCACCTTGGGTCTCCCCTAGAAATATGCCACAGTCCTCATATGCCTTACCCAGCCAGCAGTAAATAAATAAAACAAAATAAAATTACTACGCCAATTAACTGAAGAACTTCTGTACTGCTGGAGTACGCAGAATGGACAAGACAAGAGGCATAACCATTCTTCCTGGATTTAGTAGCTTTAATTCAGATCGCAGGGTTTTGATGTTGCTAGCAGAAAAATTCTGCAATGTGTACAAGTACATCTGTTTGGATGCCTTTAACAGTAATTTGTAATGTTTCCCAAGTACTTAGAACCTTTGAAAAACCATGCGAGTTTTAGTAGTTATCAGCTGTTTCCAAGCCCTTTTGTATGACACTTTAACCCATTTGTGTTTTGGTTTTGAGTTTAGTAGTTGTGCACACTTAACCAAGGTTCTCCCTTTTCCCTTCAGCAGATTGCACTTCTGCATTCACCCAGGAGGGAGGAACTGCTTTTTTCTTTTAACATAATGGGAGTACTGTAGCAATACAATGTATGAGTTTATCACTGACAGCAGAGGGGGCATTAACTAGCCTAGGCACACTGCATAATTACTGGGCACCAGTCTGTATAAAGCAGCTAGGAAAACGTGTTTAAAACTTTTATAAAGCTTGATGAGGCATAGCTGGCTTTAGGCACCAGTGAACACTGTGGTCACTGGGGGCCACCTGTTCCTGGGGGGGGGCTCCAACCACAGCAAGTTATAAATCTCGATATTTTGTAACATGTCTGTAAAGCCAACAAAAGCTAGCACAGCAATATTGTATACTTAATAAATCAGATAGATGATAACTCTTATTTTTATCTCCTTTATAATTCAAAGATATCTCTAGTTATAGTAACAAGTGTTTTATCAAGTAACAGGCTTCACAATTCCATTAAATATTTGGGTCTATATCAGCATATCGAATGCTGAAAACGCCGAATGCAATTTAATCGAACTGAAATGTTCAAAATCTCAGAAGAGTGAACTGACGAACATCGATTTCTTTCCCAGGGAAAGAAATCGGTGTTCCATACAAAAAAAAAAAAAAAAATTTTCAACACTTTAAACACTGTCAGAAGTGGGGGGCTTCTCCCCACACCTCTAACAGGGGCTGTGCCCCACACCCCATAAAAACCAACTCTGACACCGCACCACAGTGGAGGAAATAGCAAACTCTGATGACGGCCCACCGATTTCTTTCCCTGGGAAAGAAATCAATGTTCTGTCAGTTCGCTCTTCTGAGATTTCGAACATTTCAGTTCAATTAAATTAAATTCGGCGTTTGCAACATTCGAAATGCTGCTAGGAACTCAAATATTTTACCACTTACATACTGCCCCTGGCTTAGTTAAACCCAGCAGGTGGACATTCTCTCCACTAAAACTAACAACATAGCCAGCTTTAGGTACCTGCAATAACTGTGGCTGCAGGGGGCCCCCTTAATCATCCTTTACTGTGTGGGGGCCCCACAAAAGCTGCTGTTAGATGAGAGGAAATGAAGGGGAAAATGTATTAATTTCCTGATTATGCTCTTTAACCTTAACAGTGCTGTGATAGGACCCTGTTAGGATACAGCTGATAATGAATATGAGCAAGTTAAGTACTAGACAGATCAACAGCTCAGAGTGACTGACCTCAGTGCACACCTTGGATTTTAAGAAGAGTCGATGCTTCCTATCTTCACGAATGTATTTCTCTTTCAGGGAATTTTATCAATGCTGGCAGAACCACATACTATAACCCTTGACTTCTTTGCTCAAGAATTCTGGGCAAAGCTGAAATAGCTGAATAAAGGCTCAAAATCAGAAACACATTTTAAATATTCTATTAACTTTTTAAGTGAATTAGAGTAATAACACCTTTTTCATCAACATGCACATTTTGGACAAATAAGTATAACAATCTAATGTCTGGATTTATTGACTGTCTGTAATCCTAAAAGGTTAAATTATGAGCAAAAGCAGGGAAGGTCTGTGAAATCAAAGACGGTGATACGTATGCGCATTACTCCACTCAATGAGGTAAATAAAGTGACTTCCCCTTCCTGCTGTTTGACGACTGATAAACAGCAGTCACTGATGTGGTGTGGCAGTGTGGCAGTACCAGTGTTACACAATGTATTGCTATTTGCTGAAATAAGTACAAAACTAGTATTGCCACAGCTTAAGCATAAACGTGTGCAAAAAATATCACTGATTTTTATCTGTGCACACACCCATAATGCCAGGACACATACATTATTCTTGTGGGTATCAGTAAAGATGTAGCTAACAAGTAATTATTTTTCAAAAGTAATGCATTAAATATATCACAGAACCTTCAGACACTTAGATTTTCTAGGAGTCTGGTGGCTCCCACTCCCCAGACTGTATAAATGGATACGGGGGCTTCCTTGATCATCCTTGACTGTGTGGCGACCCTATAAAAGCTGTTGCTGTTTGGGGAAAATTGAGGAGAAAAAAATGCATTAATTTTCTGATTATACTCTGACCTGAACAGGGCTGTGATATGACCCTCTCAGGATAAAGCTGGTAATGGCCTCTGCTCTCAACCGCACCCATTCTGCTCAGATGTGCATGTACAGAAGGCTACTGTAGGTGTGTACGGGGGGGGGGGAGAATTCTGCCATTATTACTTTTTTAATTTTCATTACAGTCAAACCTTAGAGGTGTGCACAGCAGGTCATTACAGCGTGTGTTTGGGCTGAGGCCAGTATGGTCATTGTTTCTTTTACTTTTCTCACAGACCTCAGAGGTGTACAAAGAAGTTTACTACAGCTTGTATAGGGGCAGTGAACTGTACTGTCAAGTCGCAACAAAATAGAAAACACTACTGTAATTGTGTTTTGTTTTTCCACTTTCCTCACGATCACACATCAGGCACATATACAGGTGACTGACTGCCTTTGGGGGGTTAGGGATGAGGAGTCATGAGGCAAGCTATGTATGTCAGTAGACACTTGAAATACATGACTGTGACAATTTGAACCTCTGCTTTCACCCCAATCTAACAGAGAAATGCACAGGCACTGGCTGTCGTTTTTGAGGGGTTAGGGGGGCAGGCAATATTCCTAGACAGGACCTGTGTATTCTCACAACTGACTTGTTAGTTTATTGTGAGCTATTATTTTGTCAGCTTTGAACATTAAGCTTTGGGCACAATGCACGGTTTCCTTGAAAGAAAACCAATTAAGACTGACATTCCTTTCTTACTCATGACTTTTGTTTAGGCCACCATTGGATTAAAATGTTGGGACAATGTTCTAGAATGCATCCCAGATCATCTATAACCCTATGGCTTCCTGGGGGGGTCTATATCAGTTCATCGAAGATTCACTTAAGTGAACCTGACATCATCAACCCCAAACCATCGAACTTCACTTCTGCTAACATTCACATCGATAAAAGATTCCACCAGGAAAGAAACCACTTACACCACAAGGGAACACACACCGCAATATGTCAAACCCACCCAAGTGAGGGGTTGTACCCCCCCAATTATATATACCCACTACGAGATCACACTACAGTGGGGAAAAGGGCAAAGTTGTGCTGTTGGCCGACTGCTTCCTTTCCCTACTTAAATCTTTCGTGGATGTGAATGTTCACAAAGTGAAGTTCGGTGGTTTGGGGTTCATGAAGTCAAGTTCGCTGAAGTGAATCTTCGTGGAACTGATATTGAACCCTTCCTGGGCCCTGGCTTACTTGAGTTATTTCCTAAATGTTTATTGCTGTGCTGTCTTGGTCAGGGAAGGGGTGTTGAAAGGATGCGAGGAAAACTAAAGCTGAACAGCAACACTGATTTTTTTCTATTTAACTCATCATTGGATGAAAAGGTTGTGTAAAAAAAAAAAAATTTCTATATGCTCTGAAATATATTTTAAAGTTATGGCTTCTTGAAAAATCTGAAAAGTATGGCAAAATGTGAAAAAAGGAAGAAAAGGGAATGTGTATACTATGGGGACCCCAAAATGGGGGAAATATAGTGGAGGACTGGGATGTGTGTGTGTGAGGGATTGAACCAGTAGGCTTAGGCGCCTTTTCATCTAAGTCCAGACCTGTACATAGAGTTGTTGCAACGTATCATTGTTGCAACAAATGCCAGCAATTGTAAATGCCCCTTTGTGAGATGGCCCAACACAGTGGGGTGCAGAGGCCTGTTGTAATGTAAGAGCAAATGCTAACACTGGGCGTGTGCTGAGGGACTGTCCCCAAATAATGAAGGCTGTGGCATGTGATCACTTCAGGTAGTTGCTAGCGTACTTGCAGTTTTAGTGATATTTTGGGTGACATCTACTCAATCATATTCTAGCAGGGAAGGAAATTATTTGCGTGAAATCATGCTAATTACTTCGGCTCATAAGACACTGTCTTCATGTTTGTTGCAATTAAACCACCTACTATTAGTTCAGCTGTAAAATTCATGTAATCTACTTTTCAATAGGAGAATGCAGACATTTGGCAGGAACATAGTTAAGTTAATTAAACTGATTTTTTTCTTAATAATTTGGAATTTTAGACTCCCCTTTTCTTTGCCGCTAGAAGTTGCTTGGGGTGAAATGAGCATGCCAAGATATTTCTGTAGCGCATGCTACTCTACCAGTACCTTTATGACTGCGGTTACTGCAGAGAATCCCCTATAGGCAGTTTTAGCTATGTCTCTATAATAGAGGCGTATCAAAATAGGAAGGCATGCAGGCCACTTAATTTATTGCACACAGCAGGTACACATCTAAATACACAAAGAAAAATAATATCAACACAAACCAGAGAAACTAAACAATCAAATGCCATATCAACAAACAGAAATATCACAATACCACTCCCTGAGAAAAACAAAATAATCTAAAAGCACAAGAATTTACTTTATTTATTTATTTTATTGATTTGTCTTTGTTGACTGGGAAAGTCCGACAGGGTAATACCCATTTTCAGCAGAGGCCCAGAGAGAAAACCTCCATTTGCTTACTTGGCATTATACAAGTTCCAGTTAAACACACAGTGGTCACATTTATATTTTCATTTATACACAAACAGTAGTTAATATACTTTCTAAGATTTTACAGAGCTGGAAGTTACTAAAGAGAAAGTACACGTGCAACTTCAGTGCATTGTACAGGCAGCAGTTATGTATAAAAATGTTTCTGTCATTTCAGTGAGAGGTTGAGAGCATTCTGTTTAAGGAGAGTATCTGGAGAGAACTGTATGGCGAAGACAAAGTGTTAACGTGGTGATGAGCATGTGCAGGACTAGGCTTGGTAAAGATGTTGTTTAAGCAGTGATTTAAAACTACTGAGAGTGTGTCGGACAGTCTTATTTGTATGGGGATACTATTCCATAATTTAGCAACACACTGGGAGTAGGCGAGTCTCCTGCAAATCTGACTCCTTTCTAAGTAATTTTTTTTTTTTTTTATTACTAGAGCGGAGGTCCCATGTTGGACAGTAAGGCAGTAATAAGTTATGTAATACAGGGCATTTTTCTGGATGATGAATGAGTTTGTGTGCTGTAGTTAGCCATGAATACGTTAGGTAGTTGCGTAGTTCAAGCCAGTTTAATTGCTTTAAGCTGTGACAACAAGTGGGTCCTTTGAGGAAGACTGGTGGAAAATTAAGCTACTTTATTGTAGCAGGAAGCAAGTTTTTTTCTTTGAGTATTGTTTACGTTTGTTAGCATACAAGGTGTGTATAAGAGAGTTGGCAACAAGAAGGTGGTGGCAATAGAGTTTTTCTTGTAGTATCTGTAAGGAATCCATTGATCCTATAAAGGAAGTTTAGTTTCTGGTGTGTAGATTTAATGGTTTGCAGTATATGCTGGTCATATTTGAGATTGTCATCAGTTATAACACCTAGAAGTTTACTGTGAGTTACAGTTTTAATGACAATGTTATCTGCTGACTTTACGGTAAAAAAATTGCTTTTGCTCTTGACTTTGGCAACTTTTTGAGGTAAAGAGCATTAACTTAGTTTTCTTGGGGTTGAGTAGGAGGTTTGATTCTTTCCAACACATTTCTACAGAGGAAAAAGATTTTTGGGTAATGTCTTGGCGCTTATTGTTGAGGCCGCACATATTAACGTGGAGTCATCTGCATACTGAACTAAACTAGCATGGTGAGTGGAGGGGTGAAGGTCATTAATAAATATATTAAACAGGAGAGAACCCAGGATAGAGCCCAAAGGGACACCCGTAGTAACTGGCTGAAAGGATGAATAGATTTGTTGCCTTCCAGATATAACTAAGAAACCATGACAAGGAGTACTGTGAAAGTCCTACAGAGGAGACGCGCACAGTTGCTGGTGCAAAACAGTATCAAATGCCTTTGGCAAGTTTCAAAACATGGTGAAAACACACATGGGCCATTGTGTAAAAAGAAAAAAAAAAATTTCTATATGCTCTGAAATATATTTTAAAGTTATGGCTTCTTGAAAAATCTGAAAAGTATGGCAAAATGTGAAAAAACGAAGAAAAAGGAATGTGTATACTATGGGGACCCCAAAATGGGGGAAATATAGTGGAGGACTGGGATGTGTGTGTGTGAGGGACTGAACCAGTAGGCTTAGGCGCCTTTTCATCTAAGTATGTATCTGTACATAGAGTTGTTGCAACGTATCATTGTTGCAACAAATGCCAGAAATTGTAAATGCCCCTTTGTGAGATGGCCCAACACAGTGGGGTGCAGAGGCCTGTTGTAATGTAAGAGCAAATGCTAACACTGGGCGTGTGCTGAGGGACTGTCCCCAAATAATGAAGGCTGTGGCATGTGATCACTTCAGGTAGTTGCTAGCGTACTTGCAGTTTTAGTGATATTTTGGGTGACATCTACTCAATCATATTCTAGCAGGGAAGGAAATTATTTGCGTGAAATCATGCTAATTACTTCGGCTCATAAGACACTGTCTTCATGTTTGTTGCAATTAAACCACCTACTATTAGTTCAGCTGTAAAATTCATGTAATCTACTTTTCAATAGGAGAATGCAGACATTTGGCAGGAACATAGTTAAGTTAATTAAACTGATTTTTTTCTTAATAATTTGGAATTTTAGACTCCCCTTTTCTTTGCCGCTAGAAGTTGCTTGGGGTGAAATAAGCATGCCAAGATATTTCTGTAGCGCATGCTACTCTCAGTACCTTTATGACTGCGGTTACTGCAGAGAATCCCCTATAGGCAGTTTTAGCTATGTCTCTATAATAGAGGCATATCAAAATAGGAAGGCATGCAGGCCACTTAATTTATTGCACAGCAGGTACACATCTAAATACACAAAGAAAAATAATATCAACACAAACCAGAGAAACTAAACAATCAAATGCCATATCAACAAACAGAAATATCACAATACCACTCCCTGAGAAAAACAAAATAATCTAAAAGCACAAGAATTTACTTTATTTATTTATTTTATTGATTTGTCTTTGTTGACTGGGAAAGTCCGACAGGGTAATACCCATTTTCAGCAGAGGCCCAGAGAGAAAACCTCCATTTGCTTACTTGGCATTATACAAGTTCCATTTAAACACACAGTGGTCACATTTATATTTTCATTTATACACAAAATAGAAGTTATGTTCTTACCATAACGTTCCATGTTAGTTGTCTTCTTCTCGCCTTCTTCTTGCTGGATGGGTTCGGAGCCGACCTCGGCTCCGACTCGGCCACTCTAAAAGCTCGAGAGTTGGTTCCACCGGCTCGAGGCTCCCCTTATATCCCACAATGCTAGGCGAGAGTTACCTCAGATCTCGTTTGTAAGCTAACCCCAGCATAACAGTAACAGTATAACTGTAAAACAGAATCCACCTCTAACAACAGGAAGAAAGAAGGGTGACCTACATCCTGAACCAAGAAATATGCATAATAGCATATGTCTAAGAAAGAGGTGGTAGAAAGAGAGGTCACAATCACAACTCCTTTAGGTCTGTCCAGGCCAGGGGAAGGAGGTGGGGCCTTAAGAAGAAGGCGAGAAGAAGACAACTAACATGGAGCGTTATGGTAAGAACATAACTTCTATATTAAGTTGTCTATCTACGCCTTCATTCTTGCTGGATGGGACCGCGTCCCTAGCACCTTGTCCCGGGTGGCCTAACGGAACAGACTCCTGAGAACAGTGGAACCAAAGTTAGCTCTATGCCTAGAAGCTAAATCCAACTTATAATGAAATAAAAGTGTGAGGAGTAGCCCAAGTAGCCGCTGCACAAATGGTGTCAATAGGCAGTCTGTCTTGGAAGGCTAAAGAAGTAGCCAAAGCTCTGGTGGAATGGGCTTTAGGTTTATTAGGCAATTTTTGTTGTCTAATTTCATATACCAGGAAATCAAAAGATGTTAGCCATCTGGATAATGATACCTTTGAAACTGAAAGTCCCTTTCTGCTTTCCTCCTCGCATATAGGAGACAAACAGCTGATCAGATTTTCTGAATTGTTTTGTTCTATCCAGTAGTACCTTAATTGACGATGAACATCCAGGCAGTGTAATTTTTGTTCAGACCTATTGGAATACTCTGGAAAAAGACAGGAGGTCAATGCTTTGGTTTAGATTTGATGTTGAAACCACCTTAGGCAAAAAGGACAGGTTAGTTCGTAAGGATACTCTGTCCTTATGAAACAAAAGATAAGGAGGACGACAACTGAGTGCTTGAAGTTGTGAAACTCATCAAGCTGATGTAATATGTACCAGAAAGTGAGATTACCATGTAAAAATTTACAAGGAACAGGAAGCTGCAGGTTCGAAAGGGGAAAGAATCAAAGAAGCAAGAACTAAATTTAGGTCCCAAGGAGAAGGAGGATTTCTTATAGGAGGTCTGAGAAGAAAAACTCCTTTCAAAAAGGTTTTGCAAAGTTTGTGGGACATTAAGGAAGATTCAGAAATACCAAAATGGAAGTTAGAAATAGCTGACAATTGAACCTTAAGTGTAGATGGAGATGAACCTGCATGGAAGAGTTCAGGTAGAAAATCAGGACTAGTTGGATGGAAGCGGTGAAAGGATCTATGTCCTTTCCTTGTGCCCAATATGAGAAGCGTTTCCACTTACTCAAATAAATCTTTCGGTGGAAGATTTATGGGAAGCTATCAATATATCTCTAACAGAGTGAGATAATTGAGGAAGCCTAGCTACAGTTGGAACTGGAGGAACCAAGCAGTGAGGTTCAGAGAGGGAGGGAGCGATGAAACTGACCCGACTGATGGATCAAAAGATCTGGAACTAGGTCCAGATTCCACGGTCGCTCAAGAGAAAGCGATGTAGAAAGGGAACCACACTTGTCGAGGCCAGTAAGGAGCAATGAGGATCAAGGATGCCTTCTGAGCGATAGCTTTCTGAATTACTTGAGAGATCAGTGGGAAAGGAGGAATGCATACAGAAGTCCCGGGGCCAAACTTGGACTAGAGCGTCTCTGCTGGGTTGGCCTGGTAAAGGGAATAGAGTGAAATATTCTCTGCACTTGCTGTTTTGGGGAGTAGCAAAAGATCGCAGCAAGGCTGACCCCACTTGAAAAATTTCTCTCACTACAGAGTCTTTCAGAGACCACTCGTGAGGCATGAGTATAGCTCTGCTCAACTTGTCCGCAATGTGATTGGACTTCCGGGGATGTGCGTTGCTATCAAGCGCTGAGAAGAAATCGCCCATTGCCACAGTCTGAGTGCTTCTCGACACAGGGGTATGATCTGGTTCCGCCTTGTTTGTTGATGTACCACACTACAGACATATTGTCTGTCTGGATTGCAATTGTTCCCAAGGGAAGAGAGTCTTGAAGGGCTTGCAACGCTAAAGCACTGCTCTCATCTCCAGAACATTTATGTGCAAGTGGCATTCGTTTGGTTGCCATGTGCCCTGGACTGTCCTGCCCTGATAATGCCCCCCCCACCCGATCAGGGAGGCATCCGTTGTCAGTGTAGCCAACGGAGGAGGTGGAACAAAGGGTCTTCCCAACAGGAGCTGGGGGGAAGACATCCACCACATGAGATGCTTTTTGCACGCCTGCGTGATCACAATGGTGTGAGACATTGGAAGTTCCTGGTATGACCATTGGTAAAAGCATCCACTGAAGGATCCGCATGTGGTATCTGGCTAATGGAAGGAGGTATGGCGCTGCCATGATTCCCAACACCTTTAGAACTAACCTGGCTTTGATTCTGTTGTTGTTGAGAAGGTGACACCAATTTGTGAATGTCTGATATCCTTTGGTGTGTTAGCCTTTGAACATGTTTATAGTATCTAGATTTGCGCCTATGTAGGTAATAGTCGACAAGGCGACAAAACAGACTTTTCGCAATTTATTGAAATACCCAGTTTTTGACAAGCGAAAGTATAATCTCTGGCCATCAGAAGGAGATGCTTGGTGGGAGCTGTGAGGAGCCAGTCGTCCAAATATGGAAACACCTGGAATCCTTGTCGTCTCAGGTGAGAAGCTACCACTGCCATGCATTTGGTAAACACCGGGGGCAGTGGTGAGACCAAAGGGCAGGGCCCTGAACTGAAAATGACTGGTTCCCAGCCTGAAGCGGAGGAATCTTCTGGGCGTCTGTTCATTTTTATGTGATAGTCGCATCCCGAAGGTCTATAGAGCACATCCAGTTTCCTTTGCCCAAAGGGGAAGAATGGATTGCAGCGTGACCATCCAATCTTGTTTTCTTGACTGATTTGTTCAAGACACTGAGATCCAATATGGGTCTCCAGTCCCTGTTTTCTTTGGAACTAAAAAGAACCTTGAGTAGATTCCGGATCCTTGTTGGTCTGCTGGCACTGGCTGAATTGCTCTTTTTGCAAGCAGTTTTGAAATTTCCAAAGCTGCTAGATCCCTTTGAGCGGGTGGAACATCTGGAAGGGAAAATCTTGACTGATATGGAAAGCGAAGAAAGGGGATAGAATAGCCTTGGGAAATGATGGACTGTACCCATTTGTCTTGAGTCAGGGATAGCCAGGCTTCTGGGTACAGTGACAATCTTCCCCCGACTGCCTCCGAAGATGGGCAGTCGGGCAACACCCCAGTGTTGCTGAAAGCGCTTGTCAGGAAGGCTTCCCGATTGCCCTGGTTCTGCGGACCCCCTGCCCCTAGGGCGGCGTCTACCATTGTTATTCCCACCTCTGCCTTTGGTAGGAAAAGCGACTCTGTCGTCAGGCGAAGTCCCTTGAGATTGTTTACGAACCACATCTTTCCACCCTTCTGGCCTTTGGGGTAAGGCCTGGAAGGAGTCGAAAACGGACTCCGGCGGCAGAAAGGGTCTTGCCATCAGTCTCGCACCTAGTCAGGGTTTCTTTCACTTGAGGACCAAAGAGATGATCCATCAAAGGGAGTTCGTGAAAGGCGTCTTGAAAGGGTCCCATAAAATTGCATAGCCGCATCCAGGCGTGCCTCGTGAGCTACACCTGTCCCTGCTTGGCTCTGCTCGCTCCATCGGCAGCGTAAGAAAGGAGGCGCATGGAGGAGTTGGATATGGAATTAGGGTAGCCAGCTGCGTGTTCATCTTGTCTTGGAAACCCGCAGCTGTAGGATCCTTTAACATTTCACTCGCTTCCTTGATCAAGTCCCTTTGAAGGCGAGGTGAAATGGCACAGGTAGTTCAGCGAACGCATGGTAAATGTCGCTGAGGAGAACATCCGCTTCCCGTACCTATCCATGGACCTAGATTCCTTGTTAGGTGGATGGACAGGCACTGAAGGATCAGCCAGTTCCTTCTTTGTGGCGGCAGCTACCACCATAGCATCCACAGAAACTCCTTTTGATAAAAATTGCTTGTCTGCTGGAACTGTGATGAACTTAGAGGGTCTCCTGGGAGTGGGGTCCACTGAATCAGGAGCCGCCCATGCCTTCTTAGCAACCACCTGCATGAGGGGGTCGAAGGGAGGGGACACCCAGGAGGTGGAAGGGCGAGAGCCAAACGCCTCCAAGATAGACAGATTCGTCCCCGGAAGGGTTGAGGGCTGGCCAATTTCCCCTCTGTTTCAGGATCTCCAGAATGTCTGCAAATGAGACATCTTCAGAAGGGGAGCAGGGAACCCTCAGAATCATCCAAATCTGTGTCTGGCGTGATAGACTCAGGTGAGTCAATGTGTTTCCTCTTACACTTCCTCTTCCAGGGGCTCTTCTGCCAAATCAGGAGAGGCCTCGGAAGAGGATGAAATCCCACAGGGGCTCCTGAGGAGCTGGCTCTCTGCGGTCCGGGATGAGGGAGTGAGTCGACTTACCCTGAGGCAGCATAGAGGGAGGCGGACGGAGCCGACTGTGGAGTAGAGCCAGGCTCTAACACACTCCGCATGACCTCAGATGCACCCCTGTCAGGCAGAGCCAGAGGTCCCGCTCCGAGGAGCTAAGAACCCCCTCGGCACCGACAGTGATGGCTCGAGGCCCGATGTCGGAGCCGAACTCACCAGCGCCCGAAGCCCTGAGAGGGAGAGGGGTCGGACAAGGGTCGATGCCACTCACCCTCGGAGCCGGAGGAAGTCCGGCGCGAGATTCTTCCAAAGAAAGCGGAGCGGCGGCGGGCCGAAGACAATTGTCTCGGCTCCGGCGTAATCTGATCTCGGTTCTGGCGCAACCCGGCTCCGAACTCAAGAGAGTGAAGGAGGAAAAAGTTGATGGACGGGGCAGGCATCGACTGATGAGTCGGGCTCTGAAGCATCTGGGCTAGTGCCTCGGACTTAAGTAGTGGACTCACTACCCTCTGAAGGTCATGGTCCGACAGCCTCGATGACCTAGAGGAGTGAGACCTTTGGCTCGTTCAGACAGCAGGGAGATCCTGGGCCGAATGAACGGAGCCAAGAGATGGTGACCTGGACCTCTTCTGGTTGTCGGCTCCGAAGGTCTGGTGAGCCGACACGGGAACCTCAATAACCTCGGCTCGGCCGGAGGCGAGGGAGCCCCTGAAACTGTGGACTGAGACTTATCGGCTCCAGCGAGCCGATAAAGGCAAGGATTGAGCAACCTGAGGTCTCGGCTCAGAAGCCGGAGCCGAGACCTCGATGCCTTAGAGGGCTTCCCTGTTGAAACTGACAGGGAATCCTCTGGCTTCAGTAAGCCTCTAAGAATTAATTTGTTTTTCTTTCCTGCAGGACCCTGGGGCTGAAGCCATGGCATACAGCACAGGAGTCCTGCAGGTGCAAACCCAGACAATAGACACAAGAAGTGTGGCGTCTGTCAGAGACATTTTCTGACAGCACGCATCACACTTCTTGAATCGAGACCTTTGCTTCTTTAGACATTTTTTTTTTTTTTTTTTAGCTGACAGGTGTACACAAACACACAAACACACAAGTTATACCCTGTCAGGAAAACACAATAAAATTAGTAGTAATACTAGAATTTAAACTACAATAAACTAGAATAAACTACAAAACACACACACTCCACTAGGGAAGGGAAGGCCAAAAGGCCAATGGAAGAACCAAAGGTTCTAGGAAAGAAAACGGAAAATATTTAGGGTCGGGAATAAAGTTTTCTAATCTACACTAACTAAGTAAGAATATTAACTTAAAAGGGGTTTTAAAGAGTAATTTTTACAAGAAAATTGGCACTCACCAGGAACCGGTAGAAGCAACCAACCTCGAAGCTGTAGCGGCAAAGCGAGATCTGAGGTAACTCTCGCCTAGCATTGTGGGATATAGGGGAGCCTCGAGGCGGTGGAACCAACTCTCGAGCTTTTAGAGTGGCCGAGTCGGAGCCGAGGTCGGCTCCGAACCCATCCAGCAAGAATGAAGGCGAGATAGACAACTTAACATCAGTAGTTAATATACTTTCTAAGATTTTACAGAGCTGGAAGTTACTAAAGAGAAAGTACACGTGCAACTTCAGTGCATTGTACAGGCAGCAGTTATGTATAAAAATGTTTCTGTCATTTCAGTGAGAGGTTGAGAGCATTCTGTTTAAGGAGAGTATCTGGAGAGAACTGTATGGCGAAGACAAAGTGTTAACGTGGTGATGAGCATGTGCAGGACTAGGCTTGGTAAAGATGTTGTTTAAGCAGTGATTTAAAACTACTGAGAGTGTGTCGGACAGTCTTATTTGTATGGGGATACTATTCCATAATTTAGCAACACACTGGGAGTAGAGCGAGTCTCCTGCAAATCTGACTCCTTTCTAAGTAATTTTTTTTTTTTTTATTACTAGAGCGGAGGTCCCATGTTGGACAGTAAGGCAGTAATAAGTTATGTAATACAGGGCATTTTTCTGGATGATGAATGAGTTTGTGTGCTGTAGTTAGCCATGAATACGTTAGGTAGTTGCGTAGTTCAAGCCAGTTTAATTGCTTTAAGCTGTGACAACAAGTGGGTCCTTTGAGGAAGACTGGTGGAAAATTAAGCTACTTTATTGTAGCAGGAAGCAAGTTTTTTTCTTTGAGTATTGTTTACGTTTGTTAGCATACAAGGTGTGTATAAGAGAGTTGGCAACAAGAAGGTGGTGGCAATAGAGTTTTTCTTGTAGTATCTGTAAGAAATCCATTGATCCTATAAAGGAAGTTTAGTTTCTGGTGTGTAGATTTAATGGTTTGCAGTATATGCTGGTCATATTTGAGATTGTCATCAGTTATAACACCTAGAAGTTTACTGTGAGTTACAGTTTTAATGACAATGTTATCTGCTGACTTTACGGTAAAAAAATTGCTTTTGCTCTTGACTTTGGCAACTTTTTGAGGTAAAGAGCATTAACTTAGTTTTCTTGGGGTTGAGTAGGAGGTTTGATTCTTTCCAACACATTTCTACAGAGGAAAAAGATTTTTGGGTAATGTCTTGGCGCTTATTGTTGAGGCCGCACATATTAACGTGGAGTCATCTGCATACTGAACTAAACTAGCATGGTGAGTGGAGGGGTGAAGGTCATTAATAAATATATTAAACAGGAGAGAACCCAGGATAGAGCCCAAAGGGACACCCGTAGTAACTGGCTGAAAGGATGAATAGGTTTGTTGCCTTCCAGATATAACTAAGAAACCATGACAAGGAGTACTGTGAAAGTCCTACAGAGGAGACGCGCACAGTTGCTGGTGCAAAACAGTATCAAATGCCTTTGGCAAGTTTAAAAACATGGTGAAAACACACATGGGCCATTGTTTCTATGTTGGTTTATTATTTTATTTTATTTTACATTTGTTACCGGGATGGTCCGACTGGACACATGTCCTTTTTCAGCGGAAGCCTGGGGAGAAAAGCTCCAGTTACATACAAATCAATACAAGATTTAAATGTGAATACATACAAATCAATACAAGATTTAAATGTGAATACATACAAATCAATACAAGATTTAAATGTGAATACATACAAATCAATACAAGATTTAAATGTGAATACATACAAATCAATACAAGATTTAAATGTGAATACATACAAATCAATACAAGATTTAAATGTGAATACATACAAATCAATACAAGATTTAAATGTGAATACATACAAATCAATACAAGATTTAAATGTGAATACATACAAATCAATACAAGATTTAAATGTGAATACATACAAATCAATACAAGATTTAAATGTGAATACATACAAATCAATACAAGATTTAAATGTGAATACATACAAATCAATACAAGATTTAAATGTGAATACATACAAATCAATACAAGATTTAAATGTGAATACATACAAATCAATACAAGATTTAAATGTGAATACATACAAATCAATACAAGATTTAAATGTGAATACATACAAATCAATACAAGATTTAAATGTGAATACATACAAATCAATACAAGATTTAAATGTGAATACATACAAATCAATACAAGATTTAAATGTGAATACATACAAATCAATACAAGATTTAAATGTGAATACATACAAATCAATACAAGATTTAAATGTGAATACATACAAATCAATACAAGATTTAAATGTGAATACATACAAATCAATACAAGATTTAAATGTGAATACATACAAATCAATACAAGAAGGACAAAAGCTGCAGTTAGTAAGACAAACCAAATAAGAATAAAGAAGAACTTGGTCATAAATGGAGTAATACAAATATCAAAGGTCAAAACTTAAATGTGATGAAATATAAATCAGTACAAGGCACGTACCAGTGGTATATACAATGTTATACAATGTGTTACGGCAGCAGCAGTGTATGTTCCATTAGTAAATTAGAGGAATTTTATGCAGGGACGTGGAATATAGATAGCCAGGATGAGAATAAGATTGTAGTATATGTAAGACCTCATAGTGTATTTCTGTTGAATTTAGACATCAGTGGAAGAATGCTGCTCGAGGTAGGTCACATTGTGATGTTAAAAATAATCTTGGTTTCTGTGTTTTACATTAGACAGGAGCAGTTGAGAGTGGGTTCCTATATATCAGCCGGGGTTGGAGCATGGGCAGAGTGATTTACTTTGGAGATGATGTTTTTAGGCGACTTTTAAATAGTGGTAAGGCTTGTATAGAGGTAATGTATAGAGGTAATGTTTACAGGTAGTGTAGTTTGCAAATAGAGAGTCTCCTGCTCGGTTTTTGGATAAGTGGGTTTTTATTTGTTGTTTGTATGAGGACCTGAGTGGTCTGCTGGTAATATAAGGCTGAAGAACAGTTTGTAATGATGGTATTTTATGTGGCTCTGACCAGATTTTGTGGGCCATTGTTAGTTGAGTATATTTTAGGAGTTGGGGGAGCTCTAACCAGTTAAGTTGCTTCAGTGCGAGGCAGTGGTGCGAGTTAGCTGGTGAGTTTGTGGCATATCTTACAATTTTATTGTAGCAGGATTCAAGTTGTTGTAATTCAGTTTTCTTGAGATTAGTGAGGATGGGGGCTGCATACAATAATGTGGAGATTAAGTGTGTTTGTGCAATGCCTATTTTGCTTTTTTTGGTAAAGTAGTGTTTATTCCTATATACAGCACCAAGTTTTTTATGTATCCTTTTCACTGTCTGGGAAATGTGAATATGAAATCTTGAGTTTTCAGTCTAGTTCTACTCCTAAACGTTTAGTGTGTGGTGATGCTGGTATTGTTAGTTGAAGTAATGAAGAAGGTGTTAGAGGGGGATGCAGCTTTGTCAGGGAGGAAGACCATTTGGTTTGCTTATTTTAGGGTTTAAGATTAGGTTAGCATTTGTAAGCCAGGACTCAACTTCATGAAAGGCTTTTTGAGTTTGAGTCTGAAGCTCCAACAGAGAGGGTGCAGAACAAATCACTGTGGAGTCGTCTGCATATTGGATGAGAGATGCATGAGTGGTTGCTAGATGGAGGTTGTTAGTAAATATAGAGAATAGAAGTGGACCTAAGATAGAACCCTGAGGTACTCCAAGGGTGACTGGCAGTAGGGGAGAAAGAGTTTGGTGCCAGGAGACTGCTTGCTGCCGTCCTGTGAGGTAGTCTTGGAACCATGCAAGTGTGGGGTTTGAGAAATGTAGTTCAGTGAGGGTATTAAGTAGGTTAGCATGTGAGACCATGTCAAAGGCTTTTGACAGGTCTAGGAAGATAGAAGAGATGTAATTATTATTAGTCCTGTGAAAGTTGACAGTGTTAGTGAAAGACATTGGTGTGTGTGGAGCTACCTAAAACCATGTTGTGTTTCCGAGAGCAGGCTACTTGAGGTTGGGTACTGCATCAGTGGCATATGGATGCATTTCTCTAATATTTTGGAGTGGGGAAGAGAATCGCTATTGGTCTGTAGTTATTAAATTCTGTAGATGTGCCACCTTTGTGCTGTGGTATGATGTAGGATTTTTTCCACAGTGATGGGACGTATCTTTCTGCTATGGACCTATTAATATTAGTATGGACACCAGGATGGCTATGCCTTCACCGGCCATTTTTAGGTAGCCTGATGGTAGTTGGTCTACAGCTATGGAAGTAGTTTTTAGTTTAAGGAGCGACTTCCTTTCAGTATGTTCAAACACAAAAGTCATCCACACCTTAACACCAACCAGTGTTGAACAGTGATACAAAAATATAACTCATAATCAAGCAAAAGAAATCAACATTTATATATAAAAAGAAATGCAACAGATTATCAAGAGCTCTTCCTATTACAGAACAGACAAGTACAAAGTATGCAGAACTGCAGCTCCACACACACACACACACACACACACACACACACACACACACACACACACACACACTAACCTAAACTGTGTACTCCTGACAGTTAAACAACAGAACTGCAGCTCCACACACCCACACAAAGTAAGCTAAACCGTGTACTCCTGACAGCTACACCACATCTGATGCAAAGATTAACTGCATAAAAGTTCTCTAGCACAAAATAAATTACAACAAGAAAAGTAACAAAAATAAAAACAAATAACTAAGGCAAAGTAGAAAAGCTAAATAAACTGTGAGTAAATCCCTAAGTCACCCACTGGATTGCCAGCTGGCTCACAGATAGGATGCAGATAATCAAAATAGGGAAAGGTTACCTCCACAAAGGGACCAGTCACCAGTGGAGTCCTCCGGGGTTCTGTGCGGGGATCCTTCCTGTTTGGCATTGACTTTGCTGAAGTAAAAGCCAATACTAAAGGGCTCTCGCTGACTAAGTTTGCGACTGTAAGTTAGGAGCAGTTACTGAATCCCTAAATGATTTAGTCATCCTGCAAGAAGGTTTGTCTTAAACAAATAAATGGTGTCAAAATCATGGTATGAAAATAAATGCCAAAAAAATGCATTATCGTATTCTTTGGGAAATCATCTACCACAGTGACAATACTCCCTCTAAGAGGTGACCCAGCTGTTTGGGATTTGGGAACTTATGTGTAGAGTGACCTAACTTTTGACCAACATGTGTCTACTGTAGTAAGAAAATACTTTTACATTGCACAGCTTATAAACAAAGGGATTGTGTCTAGATCTAGGGATGTCTTGTCCCCCTTTACTCAGCCCTCATTAGGCCAGGCATTGAATATAATGCCTCCTTTGGCATGTATCTGTTTACACACATGCAACATCACCCATACGATACCTTACTAAAAGGATACAAGGCCTAAACAACATGTCCTACATGGACCAGCTCAAAGCCCTGTCAGGATACTCTGTATCCTACCGACTGCTAACAGGTGACCTGCATGTGGCATACAAGGTATCCTCTGACCCATTACTGATGGACTAACTACACATCAGCAAGTCAGATGGCATCAGAAATACTCGGTCCAGGGATCTAAACCTCTTCTGCAGTATCAGTAGAATGGTTTGGAGGGACAGGTATATTTCACACAGAATACCGCCAGTATGAAACAGACTCCCTATCCACATAAAACAAAGTTCATCCCCCCCATTTTCAAGTGCAACTTAGATCTATGGATGGGAAACAGAACATTTAGCCCAGGACTGCCCCCTGTAGTACTAATTTAGGATGCAGCTCCTAAATGCTTTATTCCATGGATGTATGGTATGATCCCAGTTATTCTCTTTAGAGGTAATATATAACTATTGGCAATGGGATGGGTAAGGTCAATCTATAACCAAATGGGATAGGTTATTTCGAAAACAAAAAGGGAAACTAGCTTGGCTTAAAATGCCCACAAGGGCAGCTAGCCTAGTACTTACCCATGAACCTATAGCATCTGCATGAATGCTGCTGTCACAGCCCCCTTACTGACATAAACTAACTCCATGATCACACAACAGTGAAAAATGTGAAAACTCACTAACTTACTTACATATGTATAACACAGGCCTAACACAAGTCAACTAATCAACAACTTGGCAAAATTAATTTTCTCAAATGACTCATTACGATAATCTGAAGAGACTCTATTAACTGCACGATTCCAAAGGTATTAGGGAGGGGACAGCCTTAGTAGCAATGCATGCTTCAGAAAGGTAATGATTACTGTTACTGCACAATGTATAAAGAGGGATGGTTAATGTTACTGCACAATGTATAAAGAGGGATGGTTAATGTTACTGCACAATGTATAAAGAGGGATGGTTAATGTTACTGCACAATGTATAAAGATGGATGGTTAATGTTACTGCACAATGTATAAAGAGGGATGGTTAATGTTACTGCACAATGTATAAAGAGGGATGGTTAATGTTACTGCACAAAGTATAAAGATGGATGGAACAGATTTATAAATATTGACTAGTATGATGGTGTCTGAAAATAACTGTGATACTTGTGTGCGTGTGCAAGTGTGTGTCTGTGTGGGTGTGTGAGTGAATGCGTGCCTGTGTTTGTGGAGTTCCACATATTTTCAAGTAAACTCATATACTGGGATAAAATGGTTAGGGATTTGTGTGGCGTAGGACTATGCCATACTGCAGCATGTCTTGGATGGTCACTTAGTTATGTTAGGTGAACAGTTAGTTGCTTTACTGCAGGGGGTCTCAAACTCAAATGACCATGAGGGTTGCACAAAGAACAGAGTTGCCACCTTTCGTTGTAGCAAAAACATACTAAAGCCACAGCCCTTATACTGCCTCTAGTCTCACCCCAATCACCTTGTGTATTTTGTGATATAAATGATATATCAGTGAGAGCCAGAAAGCCTTTTTCCATCCTCACACTTGTCCACATGATTTTAACGAGGCTTTTCTTACCAAAAGTCAGTCCAAGGTGGCATTTTCACAAACTCTGACATTCTGTTTGTGCTACTAAACAGAAAAGCAGTGTTTGTACATTTTTTTTCTGTACTATTTGATAAATGTTCTGATTTCTAGGGAATTCGTAAAAACAAAACAAACAAAAAACAGGTAGGTGCACTGCTAACAAGGACTAGCACCTTCAGCCAATGGGCACAGTCTCCAAAACAAAATGAGAGGTAATCAGTGCAGCTAGAAATGTAGCAATGTTGCCCCCCCCCCCCCGTCGACACCATACTGATCTTTAGGGCATTAGTTTGATATCTCTGCTTTACAGAGTAGATACAGACACAATAAAAGGGACTAATGTGCCTTTTAAAGAAGGTACTACCTGTTTTGGTTTCTGTTGTGCTATTATCCCACAGGTTGATTTTGATTGGGGTAGTAGTTTAAGACAATTTACAAAGACTCCACCCCATTGTGGCAGGTGGAAATGATTGCATAAAACCACAATGGCTACAAAATTACAACACTGGAAAAAAAAAAGTAAGTACACAGCTCTGCAACCTCTGCCTTACAACCACTATGCAAAGAGTTCCTTATTACAAAAGAGGAAAATAAACAATTCCTTATTATTCATCATCTACCTGGACTCATCCTTTGTGAAGGCTGCACTGGTGGGTTCTACAAAGCATGAAGTCAGTTAAAAAATAAACATTTAATATTTAATCAGAATTACAAATCTAGGGAACTGGTGTTCAAGAATGTTAGTGAACATAAAGTGTCTGTGCCACCTACAGGATAACAATAATTATGCTACATTTGAGCTGCCTAATAAAATGATGCAGTTAAAAGTTTTTCTTCAACTGTTTCTTAAAGGTTTCAGATAAAAGAAGCCAATTAAAAAATGCATTTTCCTGATGCCCATAGCTTGTTTTTACTGTCTCTAAAATTCATAAACCTATAGTCCACCTATGAGCAGGCCACCTCTCTCTGGTATTGATACTTCTTGTGAAAAGACTGGAAGAGCAATTAATACATATCTGATGAAACCTGTGTTGGTTCAGAATCCTACATCAGAAATGTATCTGATCTTTAGATATTTCTCAGCTAATTTAGGAGGGGGTGTGTTTTAGATTATTGTGGATATTATAAGTATGTACAACAGTTTTAAACATGGACATAGGATAGAAGCTTTGATTAGATTTCTTGCTGACATCCATTTGACTAATTATTTGATGGAACACACACAGACCGGGCATATCAACCAGAGAAGTTGTGGACAGTAACAAAGTGTTGAAGGACCTAATGTGAGGGGGGACGAAGGCAAGAGGTAAGTAACATAACCTGATTCTCTGCTTTGAGCTAAGTGGTTTAGGATTACTGATTTGAAGGGCTACTTTACAGTTTCGCATTTAAGGCTCATATAAATAACACATGCAGAAGGTTATAAATCAAAGTGGAAAAGGGATGATAATGAAACGGGGAGGGAATTTGAAAAATAAGGAGAGAGTACAATTTGGGATGCAGAGCCTTAAAGAAAAATAACTATTTAGATTATTATAAAGTAAAAGAAAGTACCATAGTAACTATGTCACACACACACACACACACACACACACACACACACACACACACACACACACACACACACACACACACACACACAGCTGTCACTGAAAGTCTCGTACACGGACAACCCTCTACTAATAAGTCTCTCTGGTACAGAGTGCGAGAGATCCATCTACACCACGAATCCTGAATCCATGCTCTCTCACACTCAAAACAGCAACACTGAAGGGGTTGTCAACTCACCCACCACTACTTATGCATATAGTATGCATCCAACACATAAATCAACATAAGCGGAGGTTCTCTCAAAAAACTTACCAAAACACCAGAGACCTCCAAAAAGTACAGTTTTGTACCTACCACAAATGTAGATGTTCGATAGGTATGCATCTGCAGTCCTTACATATGGGTTGTCCTGCCTCAGGCAGGATTCCCTGGGGTATAAAAGCGCCAGCCGACGCCATCTTCCTCAGTTTTTCTTGCCCCAGATGCCAGGTGCCCTCTAAAGAAGGCTAAATTTTGGAGAAATGAATAAATTCCAATCATGCACAGCAATAAAAAACAAATACACCATAAAAGATAACCCCAGATAGCTAAAATGAGGATAGGTACCCAAAGAATACCACAGAGGGGTAGGAGGGAGGAAACCCTGACTGCAGATGCATACCTATCGGACATCTACATTTATGGTAGGTACAAAACTGTACTATGTCCTTCAAGGATGCATCTGCAGTCCTTACATATGGGTAGAATACCATAGCCAAGCTGGGGTGGTAGGACCTAAGAAAAGGATGGTGTAGCTAACATGCCCTGCAGGACTGCAGTAGCAAAGCCTGCTCTGGCTCTGGAATATAAAGGCAAGTTGTAATGCTTGGAAAATGTATGCACAGAGCTCCATGTAGCAGCTTCTAAAATGTCCTTTGTAGCCACCCCTCTTAAGAAGGCTGTGGAGGTGTCTGTTGCTCTGGTGGAATGAGGTCTGATGTTAGCTGGCACAGCTTTTCCATGAAAAGAGTAACAGAATCAAATGCAATTTCCTATCCATTTTGAAATTGTTTGTTTGGAAATTGCTTTTCCTTGTACACCAGCAGCATATGCTACAAACAGTTGGTCAGTTTTTCTGTAAGTCTTAGTTCTGTCCAAGTAGTAGCAACTGTCTGTGAATGTCCAGGGTATGCAGAAGTTTCTCTCCTTTATTTTGTGGATTTGGAAAGAAAGTAGGCAGGTGGATAGCTTGGTTCAGTGAGACCCTGGATACCACCTTTGGCATGAATGAAGGATTGGTTCTCAAAGAGACTCTGTCCTGATGGAAAATGAGAAATGGTTGTACCATGAGGGCCTGTAACTCAGATACTCTTCTTGCTGAGGTTATGGCCAGAAGGAAGGCAGTCTTCAAGACAGGAATTGTAGTTCTGAAGATGCTGCTGGTTCAAAAGGAGGTAGAGTTAATTTTTCCAACATGAAGTTAAGGTCCCATGTAGGCACTGGTGGTTTCCTTGGAGGGTTGATGTTTTTTATCCCTCTTAGAAACTGCCTTAGCAGAGGATGAGAAAATACAGGTGGATCAGTGTTGTACTCTGCTGAAATAGCTGAAGCATGAATTTTTATGGATGAATAAGAAAGGCCATTATGGAGCATTTCAGCCAAGTAATCAAGGATATGTGGAATGCTCATCACTGTCAGATCCTGACCCCCAGGTTCAAATCTTTTCCATTTTGCTGAATATGCCTTTCTTGTGGAAGGCCGCCGAGCTTCCATGATGATATCCTTTACCCTCTTGGATAGTTTATCCTGGCGAGGAGTCAAGGTATTTTTTAGGCTGGAGTGCAGAGTTTTGTAATTGTGCTGTGTCAGAAGAAGTGGCCATTGTGGTAGAGGCCACGGTTTCGTGCATGACATGC
Organism: Protopterus annectens; assembly: GCF_019279795.1. Taxonomy (NCBI): domain Eukaryota; kingdom Metazoa; phylum Chordata; order Ceratodontiformes; family Protopteridae; genus Protopterus; species Protopterus annectens. Next base: position 139,992,362 of record NC_056739.1, read on the forward strand.
TCTTTAACAGTGGGTACCAGTGTTGTTTTGGCCAGTCCGGAGCTATCAGAATCACTTTTGGTTGTTCTGTCCTGATCTTCAGTAAGACCTTGGTCATTAACGGAAGAGGTGGGAATGCATATACTGTTAGAGCATTCCAGCTGAAGGATAGGGCGTCCACTTTCCATGCTTGAGGATGGTATGTCCTTGTGCAGAATTTCTTCAGTTGATGGTTGTGGGGAGGCAAAAGATCTATGTCCGCCTTTCCCCATGATTGTGCTATCTGAAGAAAATGTCTGGATGCAACACCAATTCGTGGGATCCATGGTGTTTCTGCTTAGGCTGTCCGCCAGTACATTGTCCTTTCCTGAACTGGGAATGCAGCTCTATACTGAGTTTTAGGAAAGTTCCCAAAGATTCATTGCCAGCCTGCATAGAGGGTAGGAATGGGTACCTCCTTGCTTGTTTATGTACCACATAACTGTGGTATTGTCTGTCTTTATTAGCAGGTGACCTTGATGCAGGAAATGTTCAAGGCCTCATTGAATGTATCACTGCCAGCATTTCCTTTTGGTTGATGTGCAGGCGCACCTTTGTGTCCATTGCCCTTGAATACATCTGCCCTTCATGTGCGCCCCATCCATGGTCTGAGGCGTTGTAATGGTTTGGCTGACATGTGGCTTGCTGAAAGGCAGACCCATGTTTGACTGGCTTGCTTGTGCCCACAGAAATTCCTTTTGAAGGCATGGAATGAGGGGGATCAAAGCTTCTAGGCTGTGACTATGTTGAGACCATAGACTCCTTAGGTACCATTGTAGTTTTCTCATATGCAGCCTTGCTTGTGGAATCAGAAGAATGCAAGATGCCATGAAACCCAGGGCCTGCAGGATTTTCCTTGCAGTCAGCTGGGTTTGTGTTGTCAGATTTCTGAAATAATCCGGTAATTGTTCTTGTTTTTCTTCTGTGAGAAAAGCCATTTGGGTGTTTGTATCCAGCTTTGCACCCAGAAAAATTATTCGTTGGGATGGAACAAGTTTTGATTTCTGAATGTTGACTGTGTATCCCAAGGCCTGTAGTAGGCGGATGGTATAGTTCAAGTGTTTTACCAATGTTTGTTGGCTGTCCGCTTGTATAAGGCAGTCAGGTATGGGTATATTTGAATCCCCTGAAGTCTGCAATGTGCAATTACTGATGCCAGGCATTTCATGAATACTCTGGATGCAGTAGATAAGCCAAAGGGCAATGCTGAGAATTGATAATGCTCTGAACCTGCAAGAAATCTGAGGTGTCTTCTGCAACTTTGTCTGATAGGGACATGCAGGTATGCTTCCTTGAGGTCTAGAGTTACCAGCCAGGACCCCTTGCCCAGCATGGGAAGGAGTTGCTGTAAGGTCAGCATTTTGAATTTTACGATGAGATAAGTATTCAGTGCGACAAGTCTAGAATAGGCCTCCATTGCTTTTCTTTTCTTGGAACAAGGAATAGTCTGGAATAAAATCCTTGGCCTTGTTCTGTGAAAGGGACCTTTTCTATTGCCTTCATTTGTAGTAGTTTGGAAATCTGCTTGAAAGCCTCTGCCCTTTGATTTGGTGGCAGGATTGGCATGCCTTGTCAATGTATGAAAATGGAATCTGTATCCTTTGTCTATTATTTGCAGTATCCATTTGTCCTTTGTAATACTATGCCAATTTTCTGAGAATAAAGATAGCTTTCCGCCCAAAGGTGCTTTCAATTGAGCCCTGGTTGGCGGAGTCAAAGTCAAGTCATTGAGTCTGTCCTTGTGCAGCTGTTGTAGGTCCTGCACTACCTCTCTGGTTGGGAGGCTGCCATTGATGTCCTCTGTAGGAGCCTTGAGCTTGCCCTCTACCTCTGGCACGCCTGTTTTTGCCTCTTTGAAATCTGTCTGTGTCTGGAAAGGACCAATTCTTAGAAGGCCAATTTCTGCTGAATCTTGGTGGTTGGACCTGTAGAAAATCTTTGACTGTTTGTACTGATTTAGCCTTTTCCTCAAATTTCTTTAAGACCTCTTGAGCCGTGGAACCAAATAACTTTTGTTTTTCCAGTGGTGCATCCAGAAGCTTTGCTTTAACATGATCTGGCAGTGTTTGTTCCTTCAGCCAAGCATGTCTTGACTGCACCTGTCACTGCTGACCTACATGAAGCTTCCAATGCATCATAACCACACTGTAAGAAATGATTGCTAACCTGGTTCAGGCGAGGATAGTTTTTATGCAATTCATCTAATAGGTACTTGATACTGTATCATATGGAATTGACAATTTAATGCTCTCATAGAAAGAGTGGAAGAAGTATACACTTTTTACCCCATCTCTAAAGCCCTGGATTCCCTTTCAGAAGGAAGCTGATTCTTGGCAGTGGTGGTTGTAACCCCTTTAGGGCCCTGGGATATAGTTTCTGGGTCAGCAGGGTGGCCCTTGTAAAGGTATAAATGTGAGTCCCCTGTAGTACCTGTCAGGTTTGACAGGGAGGAAGGGAGTCAGGAGAAACTAGACTCAGAGTACACATCTTCTATGACACTTAAAACAGGAGGAATAGCCAAAGGTCTATGCTGAGGTAAATGTAAAAAAGTCCTTAACCTCTTCCTGGAATCAGAGAATTCCTGGCCTTGCCGCTTGAAATGCTCTCTCATGGAGTGAGGGTCTCCCAAAGGAAAACTCTTCAGGGGAGGAATAGATTCCTCTGCATCAGAATCCTCGTAGGCTGGAAGGGCCTCCTCCTGGTAGTCTGAAAGGGCAGAGTCATCTGAGACCTCATCAGAAGACTGGGGATCTGTCTGCTCAACCCTGGGCCTTTTGCCTGGTGGTTGAGAGCCCCTGTCTGGATGTGGCTGCCTGATTAAGGAAATAAGGTCTTCAGCCAAACTTAAAATTTGTGAACCGGTAGTGGATCCCTGAGGAATAGCCTTGGGAGGGAGAGATTTGGGCTGTTTAGCAGCTTTAGCCCATGTAAAGGCCTTAATGGACATGGATACAGGAGGCCTGGCTGCCCCACGTGCTGGAGTAGTTTTATCAACAGAAATGGTGTCAGGATATTTCCTGAGCACCGGTTTCAGACGGAAATTCTATGACCGTGATGGCCTCCAGTACCGGTTACGGAAGCGTAGAGATTCGGCTTCAGAGACCGAGTCCTTATCCTTTTTTGGATAAATGAGCTGTCGGAAGCTCTGACGGCATGATATAACAGAAATTTTCCCCAAAAAATTCCAGTGCAAACTCTGCCCGACGCCTAAGAGTGTGTTTATTGAAGGAAGCACAGGCTGAACAGGCCGAGACGTTTGGGCCTAGGCAGGGTAAGCAGTAAGAGTGGAAATCCTTATGAGGTATTTGTTTCCCACAAGATAAACAATTATTAACTTTAACCGTTTGATCTGACATCGGCTGAGGCAAGAAAGAGTCCCCAATGGGGTAGCTTTTGAAGACTTCGGTAGCTGAAATCACAGGAGCTGGCGATCGGCTGATGCTTTTATACCCCAGGGCTGCCTGAGGCAGGACAACCCATATGTAAGGACTGCAGATGCATCCTTGAAGGACATCACAAGACTTCTACAACTAACACAGTTCCCACAGCACCCACAACACACAGTAACACGAGTGTCTCACCTACCAAGCCCATAAGGCGCAACACTCAAAAAAACTAATTTTCTTGTCATTGGAGACACATGGATGTCCCATTCACCAGGTTGGACAAGGAGAAAGTCACATTCAGCTACCTGCCCGGTGCCAGGATTCGTCAGATCATGCATGCACTCAGGTCTCTCAGCAACAAGTACCATTATATGACTCTGTCATAGCTCACGTTGGAGTGAACGACCAGAGACATACCTCACTGGACTATGAAGAGAGACATGACTGAGCTCTCTGAATATGTGTCCTGGGCAGGTATGTCCCTAGCACTGAGCAGCATATTAACCTCAACTAGAACAATGCCACAGTATAAACAAAAAATGATCGATTTCAATAATTAGCTTAGGATTTTGGTGTCATTCAAGGGGGATCCAGTTTCTGTCAGCCTGGGATGAAATGGTCGACAAACCTCGCTGCTTTGCCAGAGACAGTTTACACCTGGCACCACTAGGCTTTTGGCTGCTGGCAAAAGGTCTTGCCTCACCGATAGTGCCTTTCTTAGACAAGGTCTCAAAAACAAAATTGCCAACCATAACAAAATAAGGGTTATGCTGCTAAACACTAGGAGCTTAAGCCAAAAACTGAAAACCTTGTAAGCACTTCTATCACTAGAGAATGTAGATGTCTGTGCAAAGAAACCTTGTTCAAGGCTTCAGAGAGTACCTCAGCCTTGCAAAGCCACAATGCCTTCCACACCTTCAGACTGCAAAAGAACATGTGAGAACCAAAGGAGGTGGTGTTTCTATCTATATTAGAGATAAACTCACCTCCCAACTAGTTAGACTGGACAACTCCGTGGAGTTACTCCAAGTTCAGATTACTGTGGGTAAAACCCACAATTCAACTCATAGCTAGTTACAGATCCCCCTCCATGGATCATGATGCGCATGAGGCCTAGTTGACCAAACTGGTGTCAATCCAAATACTGCCAAACACACTGGTCTTGTGGAATTTCAATTATCCCACCATCAACTGGGAAACCTACTCTAGCCCTAACTCACTAGCGCAAAAGTTCCTTGACTTTGTTAACTCAAATGCCCTGGAACAAATTGTTCAAACTGCAAAAAGAGGAACAAACATACTAGCTCTGGTCCTCACAAACATGACAAACAGATGCACAACTGCAACTGTCGGATCCTCATTAGTTAAATCTGACCACAAATCTGTCATCTTCGAACTGGCACTAACACCAAAACTCACAAAGGGCAAAGTCAGACTAAACTTCAGCAAAGCAAACTATACCCTCTTAGGGAAAGGTATAAATGCATTCCAAGCCGCACCCCCAGCTGGAAGTGGTAACTACACTAAAGCCGTGTACAATCACTTTTATAAGTGTACAGAGTTGGCTGTTCTAGTGAGAATCAAAGCCAGAGCAATGCCCTGGTGGACATCCAGCATCAACAAACTTTAAACAAATGAAAAACATTGCTGTCTAAGAAAACTAAGGCGAGGCCCCAACAATGGAAAAGTACCCTTCTCATTCTCAACAGACAAATAAGTCAACATCTCAAATCCTACAAAAACGACTGTAAAACACCCACAAAGGAAAGAGAGAAATCCACAAATATCAAAACACCAATTCCACGAGAAGTTTATTTGTTAGCGCTTTCATGCAACTTCAATACGTGCACTTCCTCAGACAAATAAAATGACGAAAGTAACCTCGTTAAATACCAAAAAGATAACATCATTGCCTAATTAAACTATTAATTAATTAATTAATTAATTAATGGATTTCTCTTTTTCCTTTGTGGGTGTTTAACATCTCAAATCCTCTAAGAGTAACTGAGAAAAACTTAGCAATCACAGCCAAGGATAATCACAAAGCCTTTTACAGCTACATATGTAGGCTAAAAGGTAGGACCCACACATATGCCAAACTGTTGACTAAGAGTATCACATGCACACTGATCCTGCAGAGATAGAAAACCTGCTAGCAGACAGATTCGGAGAAACTTTCACTCCCTTATCCTCTCCAAACTTATCACAAACCTTGTCCCCAACTCCCTTCCACCCTACATATCCAAAGAGCAGGTCATTAAATCCTTAAATAAGGCAAAAAAAAAACATTGCCTCTATGGGACCAGACGGCATCCTAGGCTGTCTTCTAAACAAACTAAAACATGAGCTAGCATCACCATTAAGTACCCTATTCAATCACAGCCTAAACACTGGCTTTGTTCCTGTGGAATGGAAAACAGCAACAGTAATTTCCCTCCACAGAGGTGGGTTAGCAACAGACCCAGGGTATTATAGACCTATAAATTTGACCAGCCTCATCTGTAAAGCCATGAAACGATATAATTATGGACCTCATAAATAAAGACATAGCCGACCTCCAAACCCTGGATCTGACCCAATTTGGCTTAGTCAAGGGTAGATCCTGCCTGTTAATCTGGTGGATTTCTTCGAAAATGTGACCAGGGCCATTGACAAGGACAAATATCTGTAACTATAAAAACAGTGTCATTCTAGGTGATGTTAACCTAAACTACTTAGACTCCCTCAGAAATGAGACTGCAGAATTCCTAGACAATATCAACCTTATGAGGTTAATCAATGACACTACTCGTCTAAGTCTCTGAACTAACAACCACTCCCTCCTGGGACTGCTAATCACTAACAACCTGCCCATCATCTTCAATGTTTGTTTTTTCACCCTCATAAATCGACACTCTCCAATAAACTTCCAAATTATCCACCAGTTACCAAATTGTCCCCCAAACTAGTTACCTTCAGACCCAGATCCACCATCAATGCAGACAACCTCAAAAAACACCTAGCAACGTTTGACTTGTCTTCCATTACCAACATACAGAACTCCCATTCAGTGACCACAGCTCCTGCACATACCCTCCTTCAACTTCAAGACAAATTATTTCCTCTCGCACTGTGCCTTTTCAAATACAACAAAAACTCCAGGCTAACCACTGAACTTAAAGCTCTGCTCATACTTAAGGATAATGTATGGTCTTCATGAAGACAAACCCCCTCACCAGAAAAATCATTCTGTCTCTACCTACCTCTCTAAGTAACCTAGCTAAGCAAGCCATGCACAGGCACAAAACCAACTATTTCAAAAACAATGTGCTCTGCTAGGCAAACCCAAACATTTCAAGTCAGGAAGTAAATCTTCTACAGTTAGAAAATGCAATGATCCCATCTCTTCCCCATCACTATCCAGGTCTCTCAAAGCCAACTCTTAACCTCTGACTTTCTCGAATATTTCAGCCACCTCCCTAGTACAGCAACCTCCAATTCTCCCCCAACTCACCCAGCCTCTCTTCTATTTTAAGAAAATTACAAAGACTTTAACCCCCTACTAGAAAGCATGCCCCTGGATGCACCCCTAATGCACACAACCTACTCCCTTTGGATTACATCACTCTACAGAGACTTCTTTACCACACCTTTTCTCCATATTTATAATCTCTGCTTAACTCAATATACAATGGCTTAGATATGGGAAACTGCTCATCAAACAGTCTCAGCCAGAAAATGCCTCCCACTTCTGCCCTATCTCCATCCCTGTCACACTAGGGAAAATACATGAAAAACTAATCTATAAGCAAATGTCCACTTACATCCAACAGTACTACATCCTCACTCTTAAACAGTACAGATTATGGGCTTGCTTGGGCACAATTACAGCACTATGGTCACTTACAGATGAGCTCCTCCTCAATGTGGATAAAGGAAATCTTTCAGGAGCTCTCTTCATCGGACTTACCAAAACATTCGAACACTTCCTGCTCCTTCACTTCCTGTACGAAATCATTAGCCACAATACTGTCACTTGGTTCCAACATTTTTAACAAGTAGTTATTTCAGAGCCAAAATAAGCTCAACCTCATCACCTCCAGAACCCCTTACCAAAGAAGTGTCCCAGGGACTTGTACTTAGCCCACTGTTTTCAGTCTTTATTAGCAAACTACCCCCTGATCTCCCTAACCTTTCTATCACTCTTTAAGCAGAAAGCATGGTTATTCTTTGATCAAGTCCGTCAGATTCAGCTATTCATACCCAGCTTCAGTCTGACCTCTACTTCCTTAATTCTTGGTTAAACAGCCATTAGCTACTCTTAAACCCCTCCAAAACATAAAGTATGACATCTGGAACCTCCCAAAAGCTGAAAAAAATTCTTAAAAATCTCAACATCACAGATCTTAATCGTTTCAAAGAATAAACAACCACGTGCTTTAGATACTTAGGTTTATGACTTCACCAGTCACAACTTCCAAAGCCACATTGAAAATACTCAGGAAAAAAAATTTTCTTTTATTCTAGTCCTGCAAATATCTTCCTTTCTCTCTAGACCAGCTAGAGATGCAACACACAAAGTAATCTTCCTTGCTCCATAAGTTACTCCTAAACTCCTCCAAAACAAAATAGTATGACATCTGGAACCTCACAAAAGGTGAAAAAAACCTCCTAAAAATCTCACCATCACAGATCTCAATGGTTCTTCAAAAGAAACAACCATGTGCTTTAGATACTTAGGCATACGGCTTGACCAGTCACTTAATTTCCAAAGCCAAACTGAAAACACTCCGAAAAAGTAAATTCCCTTGTATTCTGGTCCCGCAAAACACCTGGTTCAAGGCTCCAGAGAGCACCCCTGCATTACCAACCTATAATTCATACCACACCTTTCGGCCACCTAACCTGGACTGAAACACTAAAGGCGGAGGCGTGTCCATATTCATTAAGGATATCCACACCTCCAGGCTAGTTGCTCAACATAATGCATCTGAAATTATCCAAGTGCAACTAACACTGGGCAAGACTGCAATCCAGGTTGTAGCTTGTTAGCCCTAGAATTCCCACTCTCCGTTTCTTAAGATACTGGAAAATATTAAGGTACAACCCAATACTTTAATTATGGGCGATTTCAACAACCCCACCATCAACTGGGAAAATAACTCATGTACCAACTCATTTGCTCAACGTTTTCTGGAATTCATAAATTCCAACGCCTTAGATCAGCTTCTCCACACCCCCACCAGGGGCAGCAATATCCTGGAACTGGTCATTACCAATATGGGTAACCGGTGTTCCACGCCAGAGGTCAATTCCTCAATTATCAGATCCAACCACAAGCTAATCACCCTAGACATCCATATCCCACCTCCATCGATCATTAAGGAAACTACCATCAGAAACTGCTCCAAAGCCAACTTCATTCTTCTTAAGACAGAAGTGGCAAACTTCACGACACCCATGCAATCAGAAAATAGAGGTACAACTGCTGAATCTTACACAAATGCACTTTATAAGCACATACATCAGTGCATGGATCGTGCCATCCCCAACAGAACCAAGACGCTATCCTCCAAACAAAGGAAGCCAATCTGGTGGTCCCCTGTTATAAACAAACTCTACAACAGAAAGAAGAAGCTGTTGCAAAAAAGAGTAAAATCCCAAGATTGGAGGAACTCCCTAGTCAGCCTCAGCAAGAAGCTGAGATCCCTCATAAAATCCTCCAAAGCCAGTTATGAAAATAAAATCCCCACTGATTCCAAAGACAACCACAAAGCATTCTACAGCTATGTCAAGAATCTCAGTGGCAACACTCAGATCTTCTCTGAGCTACAGCACAATCGCACTAAATATACAGAACCAACCAATATTGCCAACATCCTGGCAAATAGGTTCAGTGCTAACTTTACCCCCCTCTCACCCTCCAAAGGGCCCATCTTAATACCAGAAGAATGCAAAGCCCCTGTAATCACAGATGAACAAGTAAAGATAGCACTCTCCAAAGCCAAGAACACAGCATCCATGGGACCAGACAACATCCCACGCTGCATACTGCACAAACTACAGAATGAAGTGGCATCCCACCTAAGTACCATGTTCAATCATAGCCTCACCTCAGGCTATCTGCCTACTGAATGGCACATAGCGACGGTTATCCCACTCCACAAGGGGGTGCCACCACGGACCCTGGAAACTACCGCCCCATTAGCCTGATGAGCCTGGTCTGCAAGTCCATGGAACGTATCATCTTGGAGCTTATCAACAAAGACATAGGTAACCTCCAAACCCTGGACCCCACTCAGTTTGGTTTTGTAAAAGGTAGATCATGTCTACTAAACCTGACTGACTTCTTTGAAGCAGTCACTAGAGCCGTAGATGAGGGCAAGGTAGTGCACACAGCCTATCTTGACCTCGTCAAGGCTTTCAAAACCATCCCCCATGCTGGAATTATAGATAAACTCACTAAACTGGGCATAGATTCCTATGTCACAAGATGGGTAGCCAACTGGCTCACTGACAGAACCCACACAGCAAAATTAGCCGACTCGAAGTCCGACTTCAGACCAGTGATGAGTGGAGTACCACAGGGTTCAGTCCTGGGTCCTCTCCTGTTCGGCATCTACTTCTCTGAAGTGCAGGCCAATACAGAAGGTCTTTGGCTAACAAAGTTCACAGATGACTGCAAACTGGGAGCCATAACAGAATCACCTAATTATGTAGACATTCTACAAAAGGGCCTCACAGAGACAGATGTTTGGTGTCAAAGTCATGGCCTCAAGCTCAATGCCAAGAAGTGCATTGTCATCCCCTTTGGGAAAAACTCGGTACCCATGAACTATCACATAGGCAGTAGCTCGCTAAACACTGAAAGTGTGATAAGAGACCTCAGGACACAGGTGGACAATAGTCTTTCCTTTGATAACCACATCACCACAGTAGTTAGGAAATCCTTCTACTTGGCAACCTCATCATAAAAGGGTTCGCCTCTAGAAAAAAGGTCATTGTTCCTCTCTACTCATCCCTCATCAGACCCATTATAGAGTACAATGCCCCGTTTGGCATGTATCTCACAAGACACCTGCAACAATTGGAAAGGCCACAGAAATACCTCACTAAGAGGATTACCGGCCTCAAACAGATACCATACGCAGACCGTCTCAAAAAACTCCAGCTCTACTCCATCGCATATTGCCTACTCATAGGCGATCTCTGCCTAACATACAAAGGTATGTCAAACCCAGAGCTGTTAGACATGCTACACTTAAAGAAATCTCAATCTCTCCGAACCACATGCTCCAGGCACCTAAACCTTGTCACCACAATAAACAGAACATGCTTGAGGGATAGATTCCTGTCCCAGAGACTTCCCACACTCTGGAACAAACTACCCATTTCATGTCAAGCAAAGCTCCTCATCGCTCTTCTAAGAAAAATCTTGACGACTGGATAGGAATTAGAAAATTCACCCCGGGGATCACTTCTGCGCCACTGCTTGACAGGGGCACAGGAAAATAATTTTCTTGGGTGGCAAAAGCCAGGGAACCTTTTTAGATAGGCTTATACAGACCCCAAGGCCGATAGCCTAGTACCTACTTATGAACCTATCTGTCCCTCTCTCTTCAGACCACCTAGTTCTGAAATAGATAAAGCAGTCCTCCTTGCTCAACTTGAATACGGACTCCCCATCACAGCCACGGCCTCTAAAAACACCCATCCACTGAAAATAAAATCTGCCTAATCATTTCCAACCCCCACCCCCAACAAGAACACTGCTGCATCACCCTTTCTAAAGCCAAATATCTACTAGTCTCCTTTTCAAAGTACTTCAACCAGGTGCCTTCCCACCTCTTGTAGCCAAACTTCACAATAAAATCAGTCTCTAAAACCCTCTCAATTAATCAAGCAATTAATGCTTCACCCCAGACACTCAAAACCAAACTGCACTGTAGAGAGCATTCCTTCTCCAGTCTTGCACCCAAATTCTGGCAATCTCTCCCCTCACCTAAAAGTCATCTCCCCTTTCCCACATTCAAAGCACCACTCAAAAGATACTGCTATCAAAAAATTTTAACTGCAAGTGCCTTTCCACTGGAAATAAAACCTAACTCCCTCCTCACATGCATCTCTTCTACTTTGATCCTCTAATCTCACCTGCTGATTCCCTTTTCATATTCACTACTAAAATTAATTCACATATGTATTTCTACTCCGATAATACTTACATATTGTTTCGACTGTCTGTGGGATTATCTACTTTCTGGCATTACTCTATGCTTGTGAATTTATTTCAAAGGTTCATAGGTTCATACTAGGCTGTCTGCCCTAGGGCATTTATAAGCCTAGCCAGAGTGTGTTTGGCTTTCGCCACCCATTTTAAATTAATTTTGCTATGCCCTTTTTTGAGGTTAGTATACTGTGCCTCTGTCTAACAGTGACACAGAAGTGATAGCCAGGGTAAACCTACGATCTCCCATCCACTCATCAAGATTCCTCTTGAAGAGAGTCAATGAGGGACTCTGCCTAACCTGGACTGGGATTTTATTCCAGAGTGAAGGGAGCCTCTGGGTTATGAATCTGTCCCTCCAGCATGTCCTATTTATTTCAGTGCTGAGGTTCAAGTCTCTCGAGCGTAGCTCGATGGGATTTGGATTTTCTGAGGTGCAGCATGTCCATTAATTCCAGGTTGGACATGGCTTTATACGTCAGGCACAGATCACCTCTGAGCAGGCAGTATGCCACTGAGTAGAGCTGGAGTTTCTTTAACCGGGCAGCATATGGCATCTGTTTGAGCCCTTTGATCCTCTTGGTGAGGTACTTTTGGTGTCTTTCCAGTTGCTGCAGGTGTCTGGTAAGGTACATCCCAAAGGGGGCATTGTACTCAATTATGGGCCTGATGAGGGATGAGTAAAGAGGCACGATGACCTCCCTGATCTAGATGTGTATCCCTTCATGATTAGGTGGGCTATATAAAATGTTTTTCTAACCACTTTGGCCACGTGGTTGTCAAATGAGAGATTGCTATCAACTTGGGTCCCCAGGTCCCTAATGACTTCTTCTGTACTTAATGGATTACCACCTATGTGGTAATTTGTGGGCACTTTGTTTTTGCCAAAGGGGATGACTATACACTTTTTGGCATTTAGCTTGAGGCCATGGCTCTGACACCAGTTGTCTGTTTCTATGAGGCCCTTTTGGAGGATGCTTGTGTCGGCTGGAGAGTTGATTATGGCACCCAGTTTGCAGTCATCTGCAAACTTGGTCAAACACAGTCCTTCTGTGTTGGCCTGTACCGCCGAGAAATATATACCGAACAAGAGAGGTCCCAGGACTGAGCCTTGTGGGATGCCACTTGTAACTGGCTTGGAGTCTGACATGGCTCCAGCAATTCTAACCATGTGGGTTCTGTCCTTGAGCCAGTTTGCAACCCATCTAGTGACATAGGGATTTATATTTAAGCTGGTGAGCTTATCTATAATGCCCGAGTGGGGTATTGTATCGAAGGCTTTTGCGAGGTCCAGGTAGGCTGTGTGGACCACCTTCCGCTCGTCAATGGCCTTGGTGACTGTTTCAAAGAAATTGACCAGGTTTAAGAGGCAGGATCTGCCCTTAACAAAGCCAAACTGGGTAGGATCCAGTGTCTGTAGGTCCCCAATATCTTTATTTATGAGGTCCATGATGATCCTTTCCATAGCTTTGCAGACCAAGCTAGTCAGGCTTATGGGGCGATAGTTTCCAGGATCCGTTGAGGCACCACCTTTGTGGAGAGGGACCACTGTTGCTGTAAGCCACTCTTTGGGTACATATCCTGTAGTAAGGCTGAGATTGAACAGTAGTTTTATGTTTGGGTTTAGCTCTTCTTGGAGTTCATGTAGGACGCAGCCCGGGACACCGTCTGGTCCCATTGATGCTGTGTTTTTTGCTTTGGAGAGGGCGGCTCTTACCTGAGAATCTGAGATGTCAGGGGGGCAGCACTCTGTTGGGATAAATATTTGCCCTCTTGGTGGGGAGGGGGGGGGGGGAGTTTGCACTGAACCTGTCAGCTAGGATGTTGGCAATGTCTGTGGGTTCGGTGTATTTTTTGTCATTTTGGACTAATTATGAGCATATCTGGGAATTCCCACCCAGGTTCCTAACATAACTAAAGAAAGCCTTGTGATTATCCTTAGTGTCCTGTGCAATTTTTCTGTCAAAGCTGGCCTTAGATGATTTTATGAGTGCCCGTAGTTTTTTGCTAATACTGATCAGAGATGCCTTCCCTTTTTGGGATTTTGCTCTATCATGCAGTAGCTTCCTCCTTCTATTGTATAGTTTGTTTATGGCTGTGGTCCACCAGACAGGACGTCTGCCTTGGGAGGATTGGGTCTTGGTTTTATTTGGGATTGCATGATCCATGCATTCCTGAAGGTGTTCATAGAATGCGTTTATAAAGGATTCTGCGGTCTGGGCCGTATTTTCCACAGGCCCCGGGGCTTTGAAGGATTCCACCTCGGTTTTGAGCCGTGTGAAATTTGCTTTAGAGAAGTTTTTCACTGCGGTTTTCTGGGCAGGGGGTGGGGTGGGAAGTGGATATCCAGTGAGATTAGTTTATGGTCTGATCTTACCAGTGAGGGATACACTTCTGGTCTGGAGCATAGTGCCCCCATGTTGGTGATGATCAGGTCCAGTATGTTTTCCCCTCTTGTGGGAGTGGTAACAAGTTGTTCCATAGCATTTGAGTTTATAAATTCTAGGAACCTTTGGGCTAGTGTGTTGGAGCTAGAGTAATGCTCCCAGTCTATGTTTGGGTAGTTGAAGTCGCCCAATATAATGGTGTTTGGAGAGACCTTCATATTTTCCAGTATTCTCAGGAAGGCCGAGTGGGGTTCCTGTGTTTGGGAGGGTGGTCTGTAGCAGGCTATAAACTGGAAGGCAGTTTTACCCACTGTTAGTTGCACATGGATAGTCTCTGATGCTTCGTGCTGTGCCACCAACCTGGAGGTGTGGGTATCTTTGACGAATATTGATACTCCGCCTCCTTTTGTGGTTTGGTCCAAGTTTTGGGGCCGAAAAGCATGGTATGAGGTATAACCTGGTAGTGCACGGGTGCTCTCGGGAGCCTTGAACCAGGTTTCTGTTACTGCACAGATATCGATGTTCTCCATGCTAAGGAGAGTTTCGAGTCGTGCATCTTGAGGTTTAGACTTCTGGCGTTGAGTAGCATTACTCTTAGTTTCTTATCTCTTGTGATACCTATGGAGGTGGGTTTGTCTTTTGAGCCTTGCCTAAAAAGGCACTATGGGGTAGCAAGAGCCTTTGCCAATATCCGAAGCCCAGGGGTGACATGTGCAAGCCGTCCCTAGCGAAGCTTCGTGGCTTGTCGAGCATGTCATCCCAGGCTGACAGGCATTGGATCCCCTTTGAATGACACCAATACTTAAGCCAATTGTTGAAATTGATCATCTTGTCTTCATATTGTGGCATCATTCTTGGTGAGGGTAAGATGCTACTCAAGGTCAGGGTCATACTGGCCTGGGCTACATGCTCAGAGAGCTCCTCTATGTGTCTTTTCATGTAGTCCAGGGAGGTACGTCTCAGGTCATTCACACCAGCAAGGACAATGACTGAGTCATATTTGTACTTGCCTTGGAGTGACCTGAGTGCTTGTGTTATATGTGGCGGATCCTAGGGCCTGACAGGCAGCTCACCGTGACCTTCTCCTTGTTCAGCCTGGTGAGCGGGACGTCAGTGTGCCTGATGATGGAGTCACCTATTACAAGTGTATCAGGTGTGTTGTTTAGCCTTATGGGCTGTGACTGTTCGGCACACTGGCTTTGTGAGATATGTGTTCCACGTGTTTTGTTTTGGGGTAGTGGTTGCTTGGGTGTCTGCTATGGAGGTCTCTGCTGCTTAGGCAGATTTTTATTTAGAGCCTCCGAGTATGTTTTTGTGTGTTTATGTGTTTGGTTTGGTGTCGTGGTAGGTCTATGTGAGACTGGAATTGTAGTGAGTGTGGTTTCCTTCTCCTCCTGACTGGTTACGCCAGTACTGAGTTGAGAGAGCTTAGCCTCCAGTTTGGCTATATGGTTACATCTCTCACATGTGTTGGAATTTGTTGGGAGGAGGAGAGGGTTGTCTGTGTACATGAGGCAGTTGTAACATTGCCTCAAGATTCCCAGATTCACCAGCTGGACCGGAGAGTCCGGAGGTTTTTTTTTGTGAATTTGTTCACCTGGGCTGTGCCTGAACATGGCCTGCTGGGATCAGTCAGTACTACCCCAGTAAAGAAACTAAATCTATAAATAAAAGACAAACATGGGAATGTAGAAAGGAGATTTTACCAATATGGATGACTGCAACCCAGGGTATAGAGAATAGACAAGATGGGTCTGGAATTTGCTGAGGAAAATTAGCAAAGGAACCAAGGTACTAGGAGGAGATAACTAGAAATGGAAAGGTAACAGACTGGGATGAGGCAAAGCATAACTTTGGACAATAGGTTAGAGACTGCTTTCCCTGTCAGGAACTGATAACAGAGCACATACAAATAGAAAGGGATTGGGGAATCTTAAGTGAAAGACCTTCTCTGGTAGAGTTTTTAATTGGGGCTGGAAAATAAACTGCTTTTAAAAATAATTAAGATGCATAAAATATTGCAAAATAACTATAAGAATCAATTAGAGGAGATTGGAAAGGTAATTTTCAAGGAAATAATGAGGCAGCATATACATGTACGGCTCCCAAATAAGCAACAAAGATCACAAGGTTTACGATTTCTGAATGGAAGAGATTGCATATGTATTTTTATGCCTCAAACAGATTTCAGAGAATTTTTCCTCAGGTAGATACAACGTTGCTGGAGGTGTGATAAAGAATGAAGTAACTTCCACCTGCATCTTGATAATACATGTCAAAAAATAATCCTCTAATTTTCTGAGCACAAAAAATATTCCCTTTTCTTTTGCACTCCACCAGATCTGCAATAGAGTACGCCACCTTACTCTCTCAACTTGAATTCATCTTCCCTCTTATATCAGCAGTCGCTACTAAACATTCCAACACTATTCAAACACTACATAATAAATCATGTAGATTTATTATACACACACCCAAAGAAATGAAAATCACTGTGCAACAATCAAAAAGGCAAACTGACTCCCAGTTAACCAAAGAATAGACCCACCCCTAGAATCACAACTGTTCAAACTCCTAAGTTAAAATACTATCCCTCCTTTTACCACGCAACTAATAAGACATACCTCCACATAAAGGCTAAGGAACCTGAACAACTCAGGCCCTAAAACACAAATCCCACAGAGCAAATTCAATTCTCGGTTCCAGAGTCCAAACTGTGGGAGCCCCTCTCACCTGAACCTCAGGATTCATCCTCTATTCCATTCTCTACTAAAAGCACAGTTATTTAAACAAGCAGAATGTACCAGTTTCCTCTCAGGTCACATTTTTTATTTACTTATTTTGATTTTACATTTATTTATCGGGAGGTCCGACTGGACACAGGTCCATTTTCAGCAGAGGCCTGGGGAGAAACGCTCCAAAATGTTAAGCAGTGAAATACAATAACAGACCATGTATTAAAAAAACAATACAATATAATACATGGGAGAGAAGTGAGAATACAACACATAACAGGAAGTAAACAACATTAAAACTGGCAATTCATAAAGTACATAACTCAGATATGCAAACAGGTTTTCTCTCTTTATTTTTTTATTTTTTCCCAGAACCTGAATGCAGGGGTGGGAGTAGGATATGTGAAGGGTAGAGTTAGGTAAGAGTAAAGTTTGTTATTGTAGGATGTTAGGTGTAGGGAAAAGGTGAAGTTTCCAGTTGTTATAGAAGACAGATATTAGTACTACATACTGACAGATTCCCAAGTGTTCAGGTGAACAACTGGAGACCCTTAGCAGAATCCTTGCAACAGTGCATTAATATTGCTTAACCTGGGGTATAGCATGAGTAAAGCCAATTTTGCAGATAGTGGGTCTTCAGGACCTTTTTTAAATTGGATGGTAGAGGAAGTAGAGGTTATGTAACTTGGTAGTGAATTCCAGATTCTGGCTATGGTGTAGGCAAAGAGAGATTTGTCAGTATCATTTTTGAATATGATGACATTTATGAGGTTCTGGTTACTAGATCTTAAGGATCTAGTAACCAGAACCTCATAAATGTCATCAAATTCAAAAATGATACTGGGGGTTTTCTCTGGAAGGTAATTGAGATTGTGGGCTATTGAGAGTTGATTGAGTAGCAGTAGCTGAAGCAGTTCAAGCCAATTGAGCTGCTTAAGGAAGTACAGTGATGGGTCCTGTATGAGGCCTGAGTAGCAAACTTGGCTATCTTGTTGTAACAAGATTCCATTTTCTTTAGTTCTGTGTGATGGAGATTAGTTAAGATAGGGGAAGCATAGAGGAGGATGGATAAGAGATGGGTCCTTGCAATTATGGCTTTGTTATGTGTAGTGATGAAGTGTTTGCTCCTATAGAGGAGTCCAAGTTTTTTGTTTACTTTCTTATTGGTTTGTGCTATGTGGATGTTGAATTTCAGATGATTGTCGATTTCTACACCTAGTAGTTTGGTGTGTGTGGTTGGAGTGATTAGGACCTTGTCTTTGGAGATTATGGTAAAATCATTATTTAGAGGGGGAGATCTACTAGGACTGAAAATAAGTAGTTATTTGGGATTAAGAATCAATTTGATGTTTGTAAAACATGTTTCGGCTAGAGTAAAGTTAGTTTGTGTTAGGGTTTGTAGTTCCTTTAGGGAGGGGGTGGCAGTTATAATGGTGGTGTCATCTGCGTATTGCATGACTGGACATTATCCTACAATAAAGATGCACTATGCATATAATGTTACACACAAAGTTACTAAACATATGTAACCACACTATATACAGTGTAAAAAACCATATACATACATATATAAGACAACGACAGTAAGACATATAAAAAGCTAAAAACATCTAAAATGTCTTCTAAAAGATCTTGAAATCAGTGCATGAGTGGTCGCGCCTTCAAAAAGGGAACCAAAGTAGTGGCAGCATTCAATCCAGGAAACTTCTCAGCGTTAAGCTTCAGTATCCATTTTTGCTCATGCCCCTCTGTAATATTTTCTATGTCGCCACCCCTAGGGTTTGTATAAATATGTCGCAAAACCAAGATGTCAGTGCGCCAGGGGTATATAAGATGCATCCAACGCCATTTTCTTCAGTTTTTCTTGCCCCAGATGTCAGGTGCCCCCAAGTGGGTAGGCAATACATATTGCTAATCAAAAATATACATATAAAATAAAAACAATACCTTCAGTTACCAGCAAATACACCCCAAAGGTTGTATAGGATAGAAGGGTGTAGATAAGTCCAGCTAGTTCAGAGGGGATGGAGGGAGGGTAACCTGGACTGCAGCAGTGTGAATACTCGAACATCTACATTTATTGTAGGTACAAAACTGTACTATGTTCATCATGTTACACTGCTGCAGTCATCACACTTGGGTTGAATCCCAAAGCTAAGCTTGAGTGGCTGGTCTATAAAGAGTTAGGATTGGCTAAGAGGCCCTGCAGAACTGCAGTGGCAAATCCTGCTCTGGATTTAGAGTAAAGAGGCAGGTGGTAATGCTTGGTGAAGGTGTGCACTGAACTCCAAATTGCAGCCTCCAAAATTTCCTTGGTAGGTACTCCTCTGAGAAATGCTGCTGAAGTGGCTGTTGTCCTGGTGGAATGAGGCCTAATGTTATTAGGGACTGATTTTCCATGCTGTGTGTAGCAGTACCGGATACAGTGTCCTATCCATTTGGATAGAGTCTGCTTTGAGATCGCCTTGCCTTGTGATCCTGCAGCATATGCTACAAACAGTTGATCAGTTTTCCTGAAAGCTTTTGTTTTGTCCAAGTAGAAGCGTAGCTGCCTGTGTATGTCCAAAGAATGCATAAGTTTCTCCCCTTTATTTTGGGGGATTTGGATAAAAAGTAGGCAAATGGATGGTTTGGTTAAGAGCCACACTAGATACCACCTTTGGCATGAAGGTAGGGTTTGTCCTTAAAGATACCCTATCCTGATGAAAAATTATAAAAGGTTCCACTGCCATTAATGCCTGTAGCTCTGAGACTCTTTGTGCTGAAGTTACTGCCAGGAGTAGAACTGTTTTCCATGATAAAAATTTTAGATTGGCTGTATTGGCTGGCTC
This sequence comes from Protopterus annectens, assembly GCF_019279795.1. Taxonomy (NCBI): domain Eukaryota; kingdom Metazoa; phylum Chordata; order Ceratodontiformes; family Protopteridae; genus Protopterus; species Protopterus annectens. Next base: position 140,011,922 of record NC_056739.1, read on the forward strand.
AAAAGGTGGTAGGGTCAGTTTTTCCAAAATGAAATTGAGGTCCCAAGTTGGTGTTGGTGCCCTCCGGGGTGGTCTTATGTTTTTAGCCCCTCTGAGGTACTGCTTTAGCAAGGGATGAGAGAATAAAGGCGGATCCGTGTTGTAATGTGCAGAAATGGCAGAGGCGTGAATCTTAATTGATGAAAAGGATAGGCCTTTGTCCAGCATCTCAATTAAATATTGTTACATCTGAGGAATGTTTGGAACAAGAGGGTCAAGGCTGTGAGCCTGGTTCCAGGCGCAGAATCTCTTCCATTTTTCTGAGTAAGCTTTCCTGGTGCTAGGCCTCCTGGCCTCCAAAATGACATCCATAACAGCTTTAGAGAGAGGTGTTGCCTGTTTGACTAAAGTATCTGCCATGCAGCCAGGTTTAGGGTTTTGAGCTGACCGTGCAGGATCTGATTGTTTTGTGAGTCAGAAGGTGTGGAATTTGGGGCAAAATCCATGGTGGGCCCTGAGCCAAGTTCCTTAAGATAGGGTACCAGGGCTGGCGTGGCCAGTCTGGAGCAATCAGGATCATCTGTGTTTTTTCTTGTCTGGCTTTTAGGAGTAACTTTGAAAGGAGAGGCAGTGGTGGGAAGGCATAGACTTTTAGGTTTTTCCAGCTGAACAGAAGAGCATCCACTTTCCATGCTTGTTTGTGATAAGTCCTTGTGCAGAATTTTTGTAGTTGGCAATTCAGAGGGGAGGTAAAAAGATCTATGTCTGGGCATCCCCATTTTTGTGTTATCATGCTGAAGATTTGTGGGTTCAATTTCCATTCGTGAGGGTCCATGATATTTCTGTTTAGGTCATCTGCCAGAGTATTTTTCTTTCCTGGCAGGAATTGTGCTTGCAGGTGAACTTGGTACATTAGAGCTGTGTTCCACAAGGTCATGGCTTGCCTGCATAGGGGATAAGAGTGAGTGCCCCCTTGTTTGTTTATGTACCACATTACTGTGGTGTTGTCTGTCTTTAGTAATAGTTGTCCTGGGTGTAGAAGGTCCTTGAAAGCTGTTAGGGCATTTTGAACAGCCAACATCTCTTTTTGATTGATGTGAAGATGCATCTGGTCTGTGGTCCACTTGCCCTGAATGCATGTTCCTGCCATGTGTACTCCCCAGGCGTAATCCGAAGCATCTGTTAGAGTTTGCCTGGCTGTGGGTTGGGTAAAAGGCTGACCCTTGTTTAGGTGACATGCCTGTGCCCACCATCAAAACTCCTGTTGTAGGCAGGGAATTACTGCTTTTAGACTGTGAGAATGTTGAGTCCAAACACTTTTTAGGTACCATTGTAATTTCCTCATATGCAGTCAGGCATATGGTATTAGTAGTATGCAGGATGCCATGAATCCCAGGGCCTGCAGAATTTTTCTTGCAGGGAGATGGGACGTTTTTGCCAGTAGTTGAAAATATTGAGTTAGTTGCACTTGTTTGGCTGGCGTGAGGTAAGCCATCTGGGCCGTTGTATTTAAGCTGGCACCCAGTAATGTAATCTGTTGTGAGGGTACTAGCTTTGACTTCTTTTTGTTTACTGTGTACCCTAGAGAAATTAGCAACCTTTTCACAAACGCCAGATGCTGTAGAAGAATGTCCTTTGTCTCTGCTTGAATGAGGCAGTCGTCCAGGTATGGATATATTTGAATTCCTTTTTGTCTGCAAAATGCAATTACTGGTGCCAGGCACTTTGTGAAGACCCTGGGCGCAGTAGATAAGCCAAAGGGCAGTGCAGAGAATTGGTAGTGCATTGTACCAGCTTTGAATCGGAGGTATCTTCTGCAATTTTGTCTGATAGGGACATGCAGGTATGCCTGTTTGAGGTCCAGAGTAACAAGCCAAGCCTTCTTGCCCAGCATGGGTAGAAGCTACTGTAACATTTGAATTTCGGAATATCCAGGTAAGTATTCAAAATTATAAGGTCCAGTATAGGCCTCCAGGCTTTGTCCTTTATGGGGACCAGGAAGAGTCTTGAGTAAAATCCTTGTCCTTGTTCCTGTTGTGGTACTTTTTGTATAGCTCTCATGTCCATGAGGGCTGAAATTTGTTTTTGTGCCTCTGACAATTGGTTTTGTGGCAGGTCTGGCATTCCTTTTAGCTTTGGTAAAGTATGGAAGTGGAATCTGTAACCTTGAGACACAATATTCAGGACCCATTTGTCTTGGGTGATTGTTTGCCAGTTTTGAGAAAAAAGTGCTAGTTTTCCCCCTAAGGGGGCTTTCAGAAAGGACGTGCTTGGCATATGCAAGGGAAAGTCATTGTGACCGTTTCCTGTAAGGTTGAGACTTGTCCTCACCTCCTTTTGGGGTTGAGGTGCCCCACTGTCATTGTCTGTTTGAGCCTTGGGGTTGAGATCTGCCTCTTGGGTGTCTGTATCTGCCTCTCTGTGGCCTGTCTGACACTGGAAAGGGCCAATTTTTTGTTGGCCAATTTCTGCTAAATCGAGGTGGTTGTACCTGCAAGAAATCCTTGACTGTTTACATAGATTTAGCTTTATCCTCCATTTTCTTTAACACCTCTTCTGCCTTAACACCAAACAAGGTATCATGTTGTAAAGGAGCATCCAATAACTTTGCCTTAACATGTTCAGGTAAACTCTGTTCTTTTAACCAAGCATGTCTTCGAATAACAGAGCCTGTAACTGTGGCTCTACAAGAGGCCTCTAAAGAATCAAAACCACATTGCAGAGTATGTTTTCCTACCTGTTGAACTGCATGCAATAAAGCCTGCATTTCTTTACAATCAGGAGCTTCTGAGCCAGCAAGCATTTTCTGTTTTAACTGAGCCATTAAATATTGTTGGTACTTAAGCATGTGAAACTGGCAATTTAAAGCTCTTACTGCTAAAGTTGCAGATGTGTATACTTTCTTCCCCCATCTATGCAAAGCTCTGGAATCTCTGTCAGAGGGTACTGTATTTTTTGCAATGGAGACCTTAACCCCTTTTGGACCCTGGGAAATAGTTTCTGGATCAGCAGAAGGGTTTTTGTATAGAAACTTGTGAGGGTCAGGGACTCTATAATACCTATCTGGCTTGGCTGGAGCAGGGGGCAAAGAGTCAGGAGATAAGCTGGATTCAGAGAACACATCATCCACAATGTCTAGTACAGGCGGAATAGCCAGGGGCCTGTGCTGAGGCAATAAGAGGAAATCCCTGAGCCTTTTCTTGGATTCTGAGTATTCCTGACTTTCCCAATGGAAATGTTCCCTCATGGTATGTAAAGTTTCCCCAAAAGAGTAATCCTCAGGAGGAGAGGCTGAAGGGATAGATTCCTCAGCATCAGAGTCCTCATAGGGGGGTAAGGAGTATCCCTGGTCTGAAGAGGAATCAGAGGAAATGGAAACCTGATCAGAGGAGTCATAGTCTGTATCCTGCCTAGGCCTTTTCTCAGGAGGGGGATGGGAACCCCTGATTAGAGTAATGAGGTCTTCAGCCATTTTAAGCATCTGTTTCTTAGGCATGGAGGAATGTCCAGGAGAATGCTGTACTTGTTTCTTTGTCTTTAATGGTACCTTTGTCTTGGCTGTTGATTTAATGGTAAGTTGTGAAGGTCTGAAAACACCCTCAGAAGCCAGTGCCTGCTCAGCAGCTCCGGACCCATCTGAGGGATTAGTTTCCGTAGGTCCAATACCTTGAGTTTCCAGAGGCCTAGTTGTCTCCATGTGGGAGTCGGAGGTGGCCTGTGGCTCTGAGGTAGCGGGTGTCAGGGGCTGCGAAAGCGCCTTACTGAGACCCAGCGACTGGCCTAGAAGAGGGTTCGTCGTCAGTTTTGGACCTCGGATGCCCGTCTTTATCCTTGTCTTTGCGTTTTTTGGAATTGAGGTCGTCGGTTGATCCGACGGCATAGTATAATTGAACCTTCGGCCAAAGTAGTGCAAAGCAAAATCAAAACGTCTTTTTATAGTGCGTTTGTTAAATCTAGCACAAAACCGACAACTAGTGACGTTGTGATCAAGGCCTAGGCATGGAATACAGTAAGAGTGGAAGTCCTTATGAGGTATTTGCTTCCCACAAGAAATACAATTATTAACTTTTTCTGACATCGGTCTGAGGCAAGAAAAAAGTTTTCCCAACGGGGTACTTAGCTTTATTAAAGACTTTGGATCTGAAATTCAACTTCGAAAATCTCAGTAGTCGGCCGACCGGCACTTGCAAACTGCTTCTGCTTCGGGCACTGCGCGGCAAGAAAGACTGAAGAAAATGGCATCGGATGCATCTTATATACCCCTGGCGCAGTGATGTCAGGGAAGAAATTACAGCAACCGACGCCGGACCAAGACTTTGGAACTCTGGCCGACTGCGGGACCACCTGACGGCAGGATAACCCAAGTGTGATGACTGCAGCAGTGTAACACGATGAACATATATTAATTTTAAAAATAAAGGTAATTAATAGATTTGTGGTGTACAGCTGAAATTTGGAACATAGGTAGAATACATACATAGTACACAGGTACAGTACATACATTGTAGGTTAGCCAGTGTTTGTGAGTAAGATTGCAAACTATATCAAGTGCTCTAGATTTTGTATGTATATGTTATCCGCTTTCACTAGCCTGGGGAGCAATCATGGCACTGCCAACTTTGCTTGAGATGTTGCCTGATGAGGTTTTTAAAGGAGGCTTTGAACGATGTGTTTTGAATGCTAGTAGGGACAGAGTTCTGTTTTTTAGCCACTGAACTACTATATAGTGCATCTCCAAAGCTATTGTAGCTGTTGGTGACTTCTAGTAGTAGTTTGCTTGATGATTTAAGAGGCCTTTTGGCTGAGTGATGTTGTACTAGGTTTCTGAGGGCAGGACACTTACTGTGGATGTAATAGCTAGAATGACAGAGGCAGAGCTGATTGTATTTTAGGAGGTTGGGCAGTTCAAGCCAGTGGAGCTGCCTCAAAGCAGTACAGTGATGAGTTCCATATGAGCAATTTGCAGCAAAGCGGGCAATTCTGTTATAGCAGGCTTCCATTTTGCTTAGTTCAGTTTTGTTGAGATTAGTCAGAATGGGAGATGCATAGAGTAGGGTGGATAGAAGTTGTGAGCGAGCAATGGCTGATCTTGTGTTTTTGGTAAGAAATGGTTTGATACGGTAGAGTGACCCCAGTTTGGCATGTCCTTTTTTAATAGTTAAGTTGAGATGACTATCAAATTTTAGGTGGGAGTCTATGGTTATTCCCAATAGCTTAGCCTGTGCCACTGGAGCAACTGGAGTAGCATTTGTGGAGTAGATAGTGAATTGACTGTTAGCATTTTTGTTAGAACTGGTTATAATCATAAGCTGAGTTTTCTTTGGATTGAGGATAAGTTGGGCTTTGGTAAGGTAGTTTTCAATGTCAGAGAATGCTAGTTGAGTTGTTTGCAGGAGGGTGGGAATGTTTTGTGCAGCACAGATTAAGGTAGTGTCATCTGCATACTGAATTATAGATGCATGCTGTGTGGAGGTATGGAGGTCATTTGTGAAGACTGTGAATAGTAATGGTCCTAAGATAGAACCCTGTGGGACTCCTATAGTTATGGGCAGCTGAGGAGAGAATTTTCCCATTTCACAGCTTGGTACCTATCAGTTAAGTAGCTTTGGAACCAGGTAAGACTGGAATTTGATAGATGATATTGGTTTAGTTTGTTTAGCAGGATTTGGTGTGAGACTGTGTCAAATGCTTTTGACATATCCAAAAAAAGAGTTGACATTTGTAAGCCTTCATTTCTGAGACGGTTTACTGTGTCTGTGAAGCAGAGGAGAGCTGTAGGGTTACTATGGGCAGGTCTGAAACCATGCTGAGTAGGTGACAAGATGTTGCTGTCTAGGAGATAGTTTAGCATCTGTGTATGGATTCATTTTTCTAGGATTTTGGCCAGGGAGGAGAGTAAAGCAATGGGTCTGTAGTTATTAAGTTCAGTGGAGGTCCCGCCTTTATGTATGGGTATAACAGGATATTTTCCAGAGTTTGGGCACATAGTTTTCAACAATTGATCTGTTTATGAGAGTGGAGACTGGGATAGCAATAACATCTGCTGTGAGTTTCAAGAAATAGCTGGGGAGTAGGTTGGCTGCTGTTGATGAGGTTTTAGTTTGGAGAGCATGCTTTTGATTGAAGTGGTAGAAACTGTTTTGAGGGTAAAGCTTGTATTAGTGTTATTTGTGTTGGGGGGGATAGTGAGGAAGGAACTGTCCTGTGATACTAAGGATAGAACTGAGTTCACAAAGTGGGAGTTGAATTGTGTTTCGATGGGAACTTTAGTGTCAGGGGTGGTTGGTTTGGGGGTAGCCTTTTGGGTGGATTTTAGCAGCTGGTTTACATTTTTCCAAAATTTTTGGGGGTTGTGTTGGTATTTAGTTTGTAATGTCGTGTAGTAGGATTTTTTGTCCAGCCTAATGCATTTTTTTGCAAGGTTGCGCAGTTCATGGTACTTAGTTAGGTTTTGTGTTTCTTTGATAGTAAAGCCAGGCAGTGTCTCTGGACTTGAGGATTTGTTTGGTTTCTTTACTGAGCCAGGGGTTTGTAGAGGTTCTAACCTTGATTTTGCACAATGGAGCAACAGTGTCTAGGTGTTGTAGAAATGTTTTGTTGAAATATGCTACAGCCTGGTCAAGTGGGAGGGTTTTTAGGGGGGGTCCAGTCACAGTTACAGAGTAAAGTGTTGTGGACCTCAGGAGAGAATTTTTGTGTGTTTCTAGTGGATATATTGTTAGTGGTTTTGCATATGCTTGTTCTACTACATATAAAGTATATTATGTTGTGGTCACTTAAGGTGTCTGGGAGACTGCCTGTGTGAGGGTACAATGTGGGGTTGTTAGTTAGGACCCAGTCAAGGATGGATTCCCTTTTAGATTTTTTATCTCATCTAGTTGGAATTTGGACTAGCTGCTGGTAGCCATGGAGATTTATTACATTACTTGGTGGTTCTGATATACAGGTGAACCAATCTAGGTTGAAGTCCCCCAGAATAAGGGTTTCTTGTGAGTATGTGGAAGAACACCAGTATAAGAAGTCTTCCAGGCTAGCAGGTGGTGGTGACCTTTTTAGGGTGAAGTTGAAGTTGTGAGATAAGTATGTCCCAATTATTGGGGGAGGGGTAGGAGTTTGGTAATTGACGGACAGTTAAGTTGGACTTGTACAGTAAGGCAGTTCCACCCCCTTTACGAAGTGGTCTGTCTTGTCTAATGATACTGTAGCCGGTAGGGAGAACTTCTGAGTTAGCTATGTTTTTATTTAGCCAGGTTTCTGTTAAAGCAACTATGTCTGGGGAGTAGTGTGCTATTGTGGCCTGGAGTTCAGGTATTTTATTTTTGATACTTCTAATATTAATATTTAGCATTAAAAGATGGTTGGTTTTGCTGCTGTTGTTGATGTGCCCAGGGATGAAGAAAGTGGGGGTGTTATGTTCTGACATTTGTGTTGGAGCAGTTTGTGTTGGACAGGATGGATTTGGGCCTGGGTTGGGGTGGATATCCCCACTTATGGTGAGCCTGGAGTTAAAATGGTTATACAGATGTTGGAGTTTGCTGAGGAGTGTGAAAAAATATTGTGGTTTTTTTTGGAGTAGGAATGAGAGCATATGTGTTTAGTTCTGAATTGGTCCGTTATGTAGTTCTTGAATAACTGTGGGCAGATATTATTATAATGTGTGGTGTCTGTATACGACAGTGCATAATGTAGTGTTGTGCTACTAAGTTTAGGGATATTGCTAGAGTGATAACTTGTGGTGTTGTAAAGAATTATGAGAAGACAGACTAGACTTAGTTGTGTGATAGTCATGGTTATAAAGTTTAAGTTGTTTCTAGGTGGGGGGGGTCTGAATAGGAATTATAGGGTTGCACTATATGTGGATGGGGAAGTAGTGTGGGTGATGTAAAAAATGCCTAGTGGGAATGAGAGTGATTGGGAGTATTTTGTGTGGAACAAGTTAGTGTGGTATAATGTGATATGACTTGAGGAGCTGTGATTGGTGGAGGTGATGTGAGGGTGAGCTGTGGATGTGGCTGTGATTACTATAAATGTAGAGGTAATGGGGGCGGGAAGGAATAGGGGGCAGGGCAGGGGAGTGGATAGAGTCTGAGCATTAGTGAGGGCGATCGGAGCGAGGCAGAGCCAACCAAGACAAGAGAAAAAAGTAAGTATTACTTTACAAATCTGAACACTTTAAACAAATTCCTGAGGTCTAATGGCTTACCGGCAAGCAGAATGTAATTGCTGAAGAGCACTTGTGTCCTGATGGGAGACTAGAAATTTAAATATGGTGCCATGCTCAGCAGGATTCTAATATAGACTTTGTATTGGGGGAGGGAGATAGCACAAGGGGTGTAAACCAGGTGGAATGCAAAGAAACCAGAGAGGCAATCAGTGGAAATCAGTGAAGGCCTCAGAGAGGGTAAGTAATAATTCAAACTACCTGTAAAGTGAAGGAGAGAAGAGACAGCAAAGTTTATTAAGGTTGGGAGTGTGTCTTCACATTGACTTGCTGATTAGTAACCAGTGTGTGCACAGATTAGAGTAGGGAGGTACATTAGCAATGAAGGGGAATGTATAGAGATGCAAATAAACAGGTGGGCCTCCAAGTGATACAAACTAAGGCAGAAAGCACTGAGGAGGGCTGCTTGATGGTTAATTTAGTCACAGAGATGTGAATTAAATGTATACTGTCTATTGGACAGTTAGGATAACTGTACTAGCGGGGGGTGGGGTGGGGAGGACACAAGGCTACAGCAGTCAGTTTTATTAGCAAGCCGAAAAACTACTAAGAAATACTGCTAATGTAATAGCTTCACTCTCATAAAACATACAAGTAGAATGCCTGGGTGGACTGACCCTGCTCTTGAGGCTCAAAATGTATATCCATGTTTAGTTTGCAGTACTGATTCCTTCTTATACTGTATGGGTGGAGTGGTAGCCGCAGACTGCAGATTTGCTTGAGTGTGCTCGGCAAGCAGAATGTAATTGCTGAAGAGCACTTGTGTCCTGGTGGGAGACTAGAAATTTAAAAAAAAGGGGTATTGTTCACATAGTTCACATTTTTTCTGTGTAATGTGCTCCTACCCTTTTCTAAAAATCTCACTTCTAGTTGTTTTATCTCGGTTACTACATTCATTACTTCTAGCACAGTTGGTTTAGTCTTTGTTTTCCATTTTTTAGTAATTGCTTTTTTGGTAGCCACCAGAATTAAACTCAGCAAGGCCTTAATATGTCTAGGCAATTCCGATTCTGTATCATAGCTCAAAAAAAATAATTTCCTTAGTCACACCCATTTGCTCACCTAATTTTTCTGACACAGTAATCTGTAGGTATTTTTTACTGAAATATTTTTTAGCATTTTATAAAAAATACAAAAAAGATAAACTCTGAACATAATATAATACATACATATGATGAATCATTATTTTAAAGAACAAATAAAACTGTAACCATTTACAATATATACAGAGGCCTGAGACCAGCAAGATAATAACTGAATCAAAAGAATCATAACAGTCTAATAATTAAGAAGATGACAATGTAGGGAACTTTTAAAGTCTGCTAACTCATTACACACAATACATGTTTCCAGTTATCTCTTTCTTACCCATCATCACTCCACAATTTGCTGTCTACTTCAGGACAATTTCTTTGGAGTCTGCTTGGAATATAAAAATACCTATGCAAGCACTTCCAAGCAAAAATCCTAAATCTTTGAGACTTTGTTGCATATTTGGAAGCCACATGTATGTCCCCCCATTGTGTCCTTGTGAATTGCCTGTCTAATCTCTCTCTTCCCTGTCTTTTCCATCCCCCTCTGATCGACTCCTATAATTATTGTGCAATACTTTATATGCCTTACTAATTATCTTTTTCAACAGCACCTTCTTTTCTAGATTCAACTAAACTGAAAGCAGATCCTTCACTCAGGATTCCGCTATGCCTTTCTCTTTGCCTATACTCTTAATATCAATCCGCGACAGGGAAGGTCGTCTGTAGCCTGCAGTGCAAATCTCTTTGCGGTCTCTTCACTTTCTATTTCCTTTCCAGCACTATTTGTTCCCAATACCTTGGTGCTTTTGCCAATTTCTCCAGTATATTCCTGCCTCCTCTTGCCTGTTCTCTGTACCCCTAAATGCAGCCATCCCTATCGGCAGAATCTCCTCTCTCCATTCTTATGTTGGATTAGTTCTTTTCTGCTACTTTATGAATATAACATTCTGTTGCCTAAGTCATTGTGCTAAGGGTTTTTGTGCTCGAGAGTTACTGTCTAAAACAGTTGCTTAACAGTCTTTCTAAACTCATGCCAATTTTCCAGATACTCCCTTATTTTTTCTTTAACACTCTGCAGTTGTACCTCTTCTTGTTCTGTGAGATCCCCTTACTCTGCAATACTTTAACCTTTGCCAGCCCCCTAAATAGTTCTCGTCACTTCTTAACCATAGCTCTTTCTTTTATTTCTACTCCGATTTTAAACCACACTTTTATTTTATTCTACTCACTAACTATAACTTCTGAAGATGTGACTATCTTTCCTAATAACTCTCAATTTCCACTATCCATTCCTTAAATTCCTCTCTTTTAGCAGGTAGGTGTGGAAGTGCCAGTGTCTCATTTCATGTCATTACCCTGCATTTTTATCTTGGTTGTTATTGGCGCATGATCTGAAATAGTTATTGAATGTATGTCAAAGCTTTCAACCAAATTCACATGTTCATGTGAAATATAATTCCTGTCTGTTCTAGCCCAGTTATTGTACCTTGGAGAATAATACGTAAATTCCCTCAGAGTTCCTACTACTAAATTCACATCCTCCATATAAAACATTTTCATAAATTTTTCAAAAATCTACCCTCTTTTGTTATATTTTCCCTTCTAGGTCAGCAGATACATCCTCACTTTTGCAGAGCCTGACCTATAAGTAATATTTACTGCTGAAAGCTGGATCAGAGGAGTTTTCTGTAGCATCTTAGTCAAACTTCTCTCCCCTAAATACAGTCATGTTTCTTCTCTAAAAGATGACCAGAGATGCAGCGGGATCCCAAAAGTTAACACAGAAAAATAAATAAAATAGACTTGTGCCTCCACATGTGCACTAGTTGGAGGTCTAGGCTGCAAAGACTTATCAGGCTGGGGGAAGTGTTATTGTGAAAACATGCCAAGATAACAGGGCTACAGAACTGAAGCTCTGAGGAAAAGTTACTTAAGGGTTGTTGTCTGTTGTGACATACTGGGTGATGATCTATTATACAAAAAAGCAAGAAATGAAAAAGGAGGAGGATAAGGCTAGATCTGAAGAGGCACTTCTTTATGCAGTGCGTCATGTAGAAATAAAGCTAGCTACCTAGAGGGGAAATGAATTGTGGACAGTATGCATTCGCAATGGGTTTAGGTTAGCTGTTTAAAAGCATATAAGAAAAGGTACATACATGCCAGCAAGCTGGACAAATGGAGAGATCACAATGGCTGCCTAGAAGTTTCATATAGTTTCATATACTACTAGAGTCATAATTAGGGCAAAGGGGGGCAGCTGCCAAGGGCACATGTTGTTACGGGGCAAAACTGGCAGGTGCAGATAATGTGGAAGTACAGTATTGGCATTGCTTTAAGAAGCCACTAGGATAAAGTGGCTTCAGAAATGAACACCAGTACTACATTTGTGTGGTGACTTAAGTGTAGTTAGCAGGTTTGTTTATCACAGAAGGTTACTAGGCTAATGACCCTAGGGCCCTTACAAGCCTAGCCTAGTACAACCCCTGTTCCCCATGAATATCAAGGTATCAAGTAAAACTAAGTCAACAACTACTGCCCTGATCCAAGAGGGACACAGGTGAAACTCCCGGGGTGAATTTGGTGTTTCCCACACAATTATCCAAATTACGCTTAAACAGGGTCAGCGAGGGGGTCTCCTTCACCTGAATTGGAAATTTGTTCCAGAGGACAGGTAATCTCTATGAGACATATCTGTCGCTCCAGCAAGTCCTATTGATGTCGCATACTAGGCTGAATTCCCTAGAGCAAGTGTATCTTATACCATTTGATTTACGAATGTACAGCATTTCCATTACATCACAAGCTGAGATTGCTTGGGTCTATATCACTTCCTTGAAGTGACACTTCCAACGAAGGGAATTTCATCAGCAATGCCATTCATCGAATTCTGCTCATGTGGGGGGGGCTGCACCCCCCCCCACTAACTACATATACCAACTCTGAGATTGCACTACAGTGGGGAATGGGCAAATTTCTTGATCCTCATTGTACCGCTATCTCAATATGAACAGTTCAACGAATGGCATGTTCGATGTAAGTGCACTGAAAATGCCGTTAGCTGAACTAATTTTTTGCTGAAGTGATAGGGACCTGATTGCTTTATATGCCAGGCAGAGATCATCTCTGAGTAGTCTGTAAGACACAGAGTATAACGACCGTGATTTTGGAATGTCAACTCATAACATATGCTGAAGACCCTGAAGTTTCTTTCTAAGAAACCTTTGAGGTCTTTCCAGTTACTGCAACTGCCTGGTGAAGTACATACCAAAGATAGCATTGTACTCTATTGTTGGCCTAATAAGTGAGGTGTACAGGGGGGTTATATCCACTTTTGTTCTAGATGCAATGTCCTTACTTATGAGGTGAGTGACATAGAAAACCTTTCTTACCACTGTGGAGACGTATTGGTCAAAGGAAAGGTTGCTGTCAACCTGTGTGCCCAAATCTCTCAACACTGATTGCGTACTTAGGGTGTTGTTATTAATGTGGTAATCTGCAAGAGTATTGCCCTTGCTGAAGGGTATGATAATGCATTTATTTACACAGAGCCTTTAGCCTATGAGTTTGGCGCCAGTCGCTTGTGTAAGTCCTTCTTGAAGGATGTTGACATCATTTGGGGACTCGCTAACTATACCCAGTTTGCAGTCAGCCATAGGCCGTTTGTTTTGACCTGTTCATCTCAGAAGTAGATTCCAAACAATAGGGACCCCAGCACAGATCCCTGTGGAACACAACTGGTTATGGGTCTGCTGGTGGAGGTAGAATCATCTATTTTGACTGTGGCGTTCTATCAGTGAGACAATTTGCAACCCACCTGACAATATATTGGCTTATCTCCAGCTGGGTGAGTTTATCAATGATGCCTGAGTGGGGAATAGTGTCAAAGGCCTTGGCCAGGTCCAGGTAGGCCATATGCAAGGACTTGCCTTCACCCAGGGCTTTGGTGACTGCCTCAAAGAAGTCCACCAAGTTCAGGAGGCAGGATCTCCCTTTAATGAAGCCAAACTGAGTTGGGTTGAGCGTCTGGACGTCTCCTATATCTTTGTCGATAATGTCCATGGTTATTCTTTCCATGGCCTTGCAGATTAGGCTGGTCAGGCCTATGGGTCTATAGTTCTCAGGGTCTGTGGAGGTGCCTCCTTTATGTAAAGGGATGACAGTTACCACTTTCCATTCAGCAGGTGTAAAACCAGTGCTTAGACTGTGGTTAAAAAAAAGAGTACCAGCGGTGCAGCTAGTTCCTGTTTTAATCTATTTAGAACCCAGCCTGGGATATTATCAGGTCCCATAGACGCTGTGTTTTTGGCTTTTGAGACAGCGTTTACGACCTGCTCCTTGGAGATACTAGGTGGAAGGCAGGTGGTAGGGATGCTTTGGACGATATGTGGCGGGGACGGGGGGGAATAGGTTTTCAGTGTACCTATCCAGCTAGCAGGTTGGCCATTTCTGCAGGTTTAGTATATGTTGGTGCCATTAACAACCAGTTCTGCGCAGATCTCGATTTTTCCTATAAGGTTTCTGATGGAGATAAAGAAGACCTTATAGATATCCTTACCGAAAGAAGCTAATCTGGTTTCACAGTTGGCTTTAGAATGCCTTATGAGGTGTCTTATTTGCTTGTTTAAGCTGAGGAGGGAGTGCTTCTTACTCGGAGACCATTCCTTCCTGCTCTTGGACAGCAATTTCTTTCCCTTATTGTATAACCTGTTAATGGTAGATGTTCACCAGGCAGGCTTATTCTTTCTTGAGGATCTTGTTTTGATCGAATCAGGTATGGCTGAGTCAATACATTTGTATAGATGCTTATACAAGGCACTGGTGTAAATCCCAGTATAGCTGTCCATGCCATCAGTGAGGGCAGGGGCTACAAAGCTATTAATGCTGTCATGTATTAGGTTGTAATTGGCTTTGGAGAAGTTTTTTTTAGTATAGTTTCTGCTAATGGGGGGGGGGGTCAGATGTTACTGTTACTTCTAACGAGACTGATTTATGATCAGACCTCACTAGGGAGTGCCACACACATGGGGTGGTGCAACGATCTCCCATGTTAGTGAGCAGAATGTTTGGGCTCCTTGTGGGGATGTTAACCAACTGGTCCAGGGCATTGGAGCTGATGAAGTCCAAGAACCTTTGGGCAAGTGTGCTAGTACACGTATAATTTGTACAATCTATGAATGGGTACATAAAGTCACCTAAAACAAGGGTGTTTGGCTGTACCTTGAGCAATTCAAGTAGATCAAATATGCAGTGTGGGTATCCTGGTTCATTGAGGGGGGTCCTATAACTGGCAATAACTTGGAGAGGGGGTCTTACCTACAGTAAATTGGACTTGGATTAGTTCTCGGGAATCATTTTGTTTAACCAATCTAGTGGTGTACTTACCTTTCAGTATTACCAATCTAGCGGTGTACTTACCTTTCAGTATTACCAGTCTAGCGGTGTACTTACCTTTCAGTATTACCAATCTAGCGGTGTACTTACTTTTCAGTATTACCAGTCTAGCGGTGTACTTACCTTTCAGTATTACCAATCTAGCGGTGTACTTACCTTTCAGTATTACCAGTCTAGCAGTGTACTTACCTTTCAGTATTGACACTTCATGTCCTTCAGTTCTCGCACCTTCAGTTTGTTGTCTGAATGTGTGAAATGCATTATAACTCAGTATGGCTGGGGTGCTTTCTGCAGCCTTAAACCAAGTCTCTGTGACTGCACAGATGTCAACATATTCTAAGGTGAGGGCTGCTTCCAGTGAGTGCAGTTTAGGTTTAGACTCCTAGCGTTTAGCAGCATAACTTTGAAGTTGCTTTCTGAAGATTTTTTAAGTCTGAAATTTTGTTGTTGTGCCATTGCCTAAAAAGGCACTATGGGGAAGGCAACATCCTTAGCCAGTAACTGAAATCTCAGGGGTGACAGATGAAGACCATCTCTAGCAAAGTAGCGTGATCTATCTACCATGTCATCCCAGGCTGATAGGTACTGGATCCCCTTAGAATGACACCACAAACTAAGCCAATTGTTGAATGCAATCATTTTTTGTTTATACTGTGGTATCATGTTAGGTGAAGGTAGTATGCTACTCAAGGCTAGGGACATACCTGTATGAGACACACATTCAGAGGGCTCAGTCATGTCTCTCTTCAGGTTACCTTCATTTTGTCGAAAGCTCATTTGACTGACAAACATTTTAGTCGGACCAAATGACAAACTTCATTTCACTGTCACTTTATTTTTCTGACAGTTAATTTGACTGACAATTGGTACTGGCAGTGTGAAGAGCACTGTACGGCAAGTAAAAGGAACATGTCCTTTTCCCCACTGTAGTGCAACCCTGGAGTTAGTATATATAGTTATGGAGGGTGTGGGGGGTGCAGCCCCCCAACTTACTTTGGTTATACTAAACAATATAAAACCAAACACAGAGAATATAACATGAAAGTATGTGGGGGGCTGTGCCCCCCACACCCCCTAACTATATATACTAACTCCAGGGTCGCACTACAGTGGGGAAAAAGACATATTCCTTTTACTTGTCTTACAGTGCTCTAGCCACTGCCAGTACCAATTGTCAGTCAAATGAACTGTCAGTCAAATGAAGTGCAAGTGAAATGAAGTTTCAGTCATTTGGTCTCAGTCAAATGAGTGTCAGTCAAATGAGCTTTCGACGAAATGAAGGTAATCCCTCTCTTCATATAGTCCAATGAGGTACATCTCAGGTTATTCACACCAACATGAGCTATGACAGAGTCATAACGGTCCTTGTTGTGGAGAGACTTCAGTAAGTGCGTCATCTGGCAGATCCTGGGCACCCAACAGACAGCTGACCGTAACCTTCTTGTCCAGCATGGTGAGCGGGACATCTGTGTGTCTAACTATTGCCTATGAGCAAACAATTTGGTTTAGATGTGCTTTGTCTTAGGGGCTCATTTGGTGAGGCACTTGTGCTTGTTGTTTTATGTGTACTGAGTGCTGTAGGTACTGTATTAGGTATAGCATGGTTGTGTTTCAGAAGTCTAGCATGGTTGTGTTTCGGAGGTCTCTGGTGTTGGCATACATTTCTGGTGAGTACCTCCACATATGATGGCTTGATTGTTGAGAACATGGCTTGTTTGTAGTGGTGTAGCATGTGGGCCAACAACCTGTTCAGTGTCACTGTTCTGTGAACAAGAGAGCAAGGATTCCAAATTCTTAGTGTGTATGCATCTATCACAAACTGAGCATGAGTGCTTTATTTATTTTACATTTGTTTACCGGAAAGGTCTGAGTGGGCTAATAGCCCATTTTCAGCAGAGGCCCAGGAAGAAAAGCTCCAAAAACAAAAAGAGAAAAAAAAAGAAAAAGAAAAATGTAATAGATTCTAACAGTAAAAACCTTAGATAAGCACAATAAGTCACATGTACAGTTACACACAGAGTATGAAAGGAAAATAACAAAGAAAAATACTTTACATGATTATACACAGGTTTGAAAACAGCATCACAAGTTATTTGTTTCAGTGGATTAATAAAGACAAATTGACTATTAATAGCAGCAGTACATTTACATGCAGTACATTTATATCCAGTACATTTACATGCAGTACAGTTACACGTAGTACAGTTACATGCAGTACAATTAATGTAGGATTTCTAAATGTTAGGCTCAAGAAAGGAATACATTCCATGGACCCATCTGCCAGAAGTAGTCAGGAGTAGTAGTAAGCTGATTAGAATTTAGGTGGAGTGGGAGAGGACGTTGGTTGTATGCACTGATGAGAGACAAAGAAGTGGGTAGGATGGGGTATGAAAAATCATCCTGTGGTAGTACAGGAGCATTGCCAATTGTGTAGGTGTTACTTGAGCAGCAGTTTAAAATTGATGGTACAGGTAGTGTTATTTATGTGTTGGGGTATGGAGTTCCAGGATTTTGCTATTTGGTTATAAAAGAGGGAGTCACCAAATCTGTTATTGGCTTTGCTAACTTTTACTAGCAGTTTGTCGGATGAGCAAAGTGTATGGTAGGTGGAGTATGGTTGGATTAAGTTTTTGAGGGAAGGGCAGTTATTGGGTTGGTGTATAACAGTGTAGGCAACTGCAAGTTGGTTAAATGCTAGTAGGTGTGGTAGTTCAAGCCATCTTAACTGTTTTAAGGCAGTGCAGTGGTGTATGTACGGTTGGGGAAGTTGGTTGCAAATTTAGCAATTCTGTGATAGCAGACCTCTTGTTTGTTAAGATCAGATTTCCTAAGGTTAGTGAAAATAGGGGAGGCATACATTAAGGTAGATAGTAGGTATGCTTTGGCAATGGACTGTCTAGTGGTAGGGGTGAGAAATGTTTTGGATCTATATAATGAACCAAGTTTAATGTTTGTCATATTTTAATGAGTTGTCGATAGTGACTCCTAGTAATTTGGTACTCTCAACCGGTTCGATTTTTGTACTGTCAGATGCAATGATGTGAAAGTGGGGTGAGAGAGATGAGGTTCTGTTATTAGTGAAAAGCATAAGTTTTGTCTTGTTAGGGTTTAAGAAGAGTTGATTTTCTGTTAGATAATGCTCTATTTGTCAGAGTAGGCCTTTTGGGTTTTAGCTTTGAGTTCAGGGACAGTGGCAGCTGAGCAGATGATGGTGAAGTCATCTGCATATTGGACAGTTATGGCTTGGTCAGTGGCGGAGTTAAGCTTATTGGTAAAGATAGAGAAGAGTAGGGGGCCTAGGATGGAGCCCTGTGGGACGCCAACAGACACTGGCAGGAGGGTAGAGCGTTCTTCCTGCCACTTGACTGCCTGTTGACGTTCAGACAGGTAGCCATGAACTAGAAGAGTGGGAAAGATTAATGGCAGACAATTCATATAGTAGTTTATAATGGGAAACTGTCACAAGCCTTTGACATATCTAGAAAAGTTGCTGCTACATGGTAACCACTGATTTTTAGCTGGTTGATGGAGTTACTGAAACTAAGGAGGGTGGTAGTGGTGTTATGTTTAGGTCAAAAGCTAGAGAGAGTATTGCTTAGTAGTAGGTGGGACATTAGTTGTGAGTGCATACATTTTTCTAGGATTTTGCATAGGGGAGGTAATATGGCAATTAGACTGAAATTTGTTAATTCTGCGGAAGTTCCTCCTTTGTGTAGAGGAATTATGTGGGAGATTTTCCAGAGTTTGGGAACGTACTGTTCAGAGATGGAGTGACTGAGGAGTATGGAGACTGGATATGAGATAGAGTCTGCTGCTATCTTTAGAAAGTCTGGAGGTAGTTGGCCTGCAGTGAGTGTTGTTGGTTTTAGTTTGTGGAGGAGTTTTTTATGTGGCTAGTTTGGATGGGCTTGAATGACAGAGTGGAGTTTTCAGGGGTAGAATGACTGGAAATAGTTAGTGGGGTGCTGTTTTTGTTGTTTAGGAGGGATTGTATGGCGTTTATGAAGTGAGAATTAAATTGGGCTCCTATGCTGTCTGTGGAGTTGGGTAGGTTTGGGATGGGGGTGGAGATTTGGCCTGGGTTTAAGAGTTGCTTAATGGTGGCCCAGAATTTTTGAGGGATGTTTTGATGTTTTTGCTGGTGTTGTGAGTAGTATGATTTTTTTTGTCTTTCTGAATCTGTGTTTTGGTTTGGTTTCTTAATCGGCGGTATTGTAAGAGGGACACTTGGGTTTTGGATGATTTACGGTGTTGCCAGGCTAAGTCTCTTTCCTTCATTAGTTGTAGAGTATCGATACTTAGCCATTGATTTGATTTTGCTTTGATGCACTTTCTTCTAATTGGAGTCAAAGAGTTAAGTGCGTTTAAGAATGATTCATTGAAGTATTGGACTGCGTCATCTAGGTTAAGGTGTTTTAAGAGGGTCCAGTTGTATTGTTGTAGGATAGAGTTGAAGGTGGCTATAGAAGTGTATTTTATTGCGGATATATTTACAATACAGTTGTTGTAGCTGGGCTTACCTTTTGCCTAAGCAGGAAGGTGGATATGGGGTCGCTAAGGGAGTCTGGGAGGCAGCCAACTTGGTTACATAAGTTTGGCTTGTTAGTGAGAATCCAGTCAAGTATGGAATGCTTATTAGTATGTTTGTCAATTCAGGTTGGGCTAGAAATTAGTTGTGAGAATCCAAAGAGGTTGATACATTTGGTAGGATTATCTGAGTTACAGGTGGAGCAGTCTAGGTTGAAATCACCTAAGATGATTGTTTCTTGGTTATAAGTGGAAGAGGCCCAGTAGAAGAAGTTAGTAACAGCCTGCATTTAATTGCTGGAACCTGTGTTCTGAAAGACTGCTTTCCAATCTATCTGCAAATATACAGAGCTGAGTATATATTTTTTGGTTTTAGAGTTTAATTGTTGATTAGATATCTGTTGAAACTGTTGTCTCCCTGTTCTGAAAGACTGCTTTCCAATCTATCTGCAAATATACAGAGCTGAGTATACACTTTCTGGTTTTACAGTTTGTACTGTTAGTTGTTGCTTAGATCTCTGTTGAAACTGTTTTGTCTCACCCATCCTCCTTATTTTTGGCTTGTAGTTTAAATTTGGTGGCTTTTGCAGTTGCTTGCCCCACTGTAGATTTGATCTGGGACACTCCCCCAGTCCCATCTCTTTACCACACTCTACCTAATAAACTCTTTCTGCACTTGCTTTTAGTCCTTTTTAATTTAATTGCATTTTTTAAACTGTGTTTGGTCTAATATTGCTACATACTCAAGTGTGCTAGCTTGCACTGCATGTGAATTGTTTTTGCAACTTTTCTGTAAAAAAAAAAAAAACAAAACAAAACTGTAAGCCTGTTTTCTACCTTTCCTGTAACTAGTGTTCCAGATACAGATTTGCTGCATCCAGGACTGTATGTAAGCCTCTGAGCCCCCCAAGCCTTTCTGTGTTGCAGGGAAGCCTTCTAGCTTATCAGTGGGAGAGGTAAGCACTAAGTAACCTGTCTACCACATAAGGAGTGCTTCTGGCCCAGAAATTGTAGTTATTGGCCATTTGGGTAATCTCTTCCATCTCTCTCAACTTTCTGATTTGAAAGCCTTCATTTGCACTTGTTTCTGTCATGTAACTCGTCTAGTGCAGATACAGATTCTTAGTTTTAGCACTTAAATTTGCTTATTCATGCTCAGCACTTGTTCAGAACTTGTAAGCACTAAATAAGCTACTAATTACTATAGCACTAAACCGTCCTCATTAACTAGAGGAAAACAGTTTTTGCACTTACTTTTCTCACTTGCTTAGAGAAAAACAGCTCTTGTACTCACTTTCCTCACTTATCTAGAGGAAAATAGTTTTTTATTCAGGCATGTCCAAGGGTCAGCTCCCAGTGTTCTCTCCTGTCTGTCTGATGAATCTGGGCATCTTCAGGCAAAGTAGAAATTGCCTCAGGTACACACAAAACCCTATCCTCCTACCACCCAACACTACAACCTGTGAGAGATGCACTTATATAGCCAAACTGGAGGTAAAGCTCACTCCAACCAAGACTGAATGTAACAGTCATGAGGAGAAGGTAAACACTTGCACCACAGCACACTCATCACATAGTCTCACTAAATCTACACCACCCAAATCCACACACAGTAACACAAAAACATTTGCGGAGGCTCTCAATAATAATCTGTCTAAGCAACAGAAACCTCCAAAGCAGAAACGCAAGCAACTTCCATGCCCCAACACAACCCAAATGACACACATCCCACACACTCAAGTGTGTCACTCAACCACAGCCAATAAGGCAAAACAACGTACTCAACACACTAGTCATAGGTGACTCTATAGTCAGTCAAACTGATGTCCTACTCACCAGGCTAAACAAGGACAAGGTTACTGTCAAACTGCTTGTCGGGTGCCAGGATCTGCCACATAACCCATGCACTCAGGTCACTCCAAAACAAGTACAAATATGACTCTGTCATTGTCCATGTTGGTGTAAATGACCTGAGACTTACATCCCTGGACTACATGAAAAGAGACATGGAAGAGCTCTCCGATCTTGTAGCCCAGGCAGGTATGACCCTAGCCCTGAGTAGCATTCTGCCATCGCCCAGAATGATACTGCAGTACAAGGACAAAATGATTGACTTCAACAATTGGCTAAGCTTCTGGTGTCATTCTAAGGGGATACAGTATCTGTCTGCTTGGGATGACATGGTCGACAGACCACGATGCTTTGCCACTGATGGCCTGCACCTGTCGCCCCTGGGATTCCGGATACTAGCTAAGGCTCTTACTGCCCCTGTAGTGCCTTTTTCAGGCAAGTTTCAAATAACAAATTCACCACCATAACAGGAACAGGCAAGCAAAAACTGAGGGTAATGCTACTCAATGCTAGAAGTCTAAACCTCAAAATGCACTCACTCGAGGCACTCCTTAAAATGGAGAACATCGATATCTGTGCAGTGATTGAGACCTGATTCAAGGCTCCAGACAGCACCCCTGCACTACCAGGCTATAACTCATCCCACACTTTTCGGCCATGTAACCTGGACCGAAACACCAAAGGCAGAGGTGTGTCCATATTCATTAAGAATATCCACACCTCCAGGCTAGTTGCCCAGCATAATGCATCCGAGGTTATGCAAGTGCAACTAACTCTGGCCAAAACTGCAATCCAAATTGTAGCCTGCTACAGATCCCCCACCATGCCCCAGGATTCCCACTCCTTTTTTCTTGATGTACTGGAAAATATTAGGGTTCAACCAAACACTCTAATAATGGGCAACTTCAACTACCCCACCATTAACTGGGAAAACTACTCATGTACCAACTCCTTAGTTCAACGCTTTCTGGAATTCATAAACTCCAATGCCCTAGATCAACATATCCACACCTCCACCAGGGGCAACAATATCCTAGACCTAGTCATTACCAACATGAGTGACAGGTGTTCCACACCTGAAGTCAACTCCTCGTTGGTCCGATCTGACCATAAGCTAATCACCCTTGATATCCACATCCCACCCCCACCCCCAATTAAGGAAACCACAGTAAAACATTTCTCCAAAGCCAACTTCATGCTTCTTAAGACAGAAGTGGTGAACTTCATGACACCCATGCAGATGGACAATACAGTTACAACTGCTGAAACCTACACAAATGCACTCTATAAGCACTTACACGAGTGCATGGATCATGCTATCCCAAACCGAACAAAGATGCTATCCCCCCAAAAAAGGAAGCCAATCTGGTGGTCCCCTGCCATAAACAAACTGCACAACAGAAGGAAGAAACTGTTGCAAAAGAGAGTAAAATCCCATGAGTGGAGGAGCTCCCTGGTCAGCCTCAGTAAGAAGCTGAGATCCCTTATAAGATCCTCCAAAGCTAGCTGCGAAAACAAAATCGCCACTAATTCTAAGGAGAACCACAAAGCATTCTATAGCTATGTCAAGAATCTCGATGGCAACACCCAGATCTGCTCTGAGTTACAGCACAACGGCACGAAAATTATAGAACCAACTGATATTGCCAACATCCTGGCAGATAGGTTCAGTGCTAACTTTACCACCCCTCACCCCTAAAGGGCCCATATCTATACAGGAAGAATGCAGAGTCCGTGTAATCACAACTATGCAGGTAAAAGCTGCGCTCTCTAAAGCCAAAAACACAGCATCCATGGGACCGGACAACATCCCAGGCTGCGTTTTACATGAAATTCATAACAATCTGGCTCCCCACTTAAGCACCATGTTCAATAATAGCCTCGCATCAGGCTTTGTGCCCACTGAATGGCGCACAGCAACAGTTATCCCATTCCACAAAGGGGGAGCCACCACTGATCCCAGGAACTATCAACCTATTAGCCTGACTAGCCTGGTCTGCAAGACCATGGACTGTATCATCATGGAACTCATAAACAAAGACATTGGTAACCTCCAAACTCTAGATCCCACCCAGTTCGGGTTTGTGAAAGACAGGTCATGCCTCCTGAACCCGACTGACTTCTTGAGGCAGTCTCCAAAGCCGTAGATGAGGGTAAGGTGGTTCACACAGCCTATCTTGACCTCGCCAAGGCTTTTCGACACCATCCCCCATTCTGGAATTATAGCTAAACTCACTAAACTAGGTATAAATCCCTACGTCACAAGATGGGTTGCCAACTGGCTCACTGACAGAACCCACACTGTAAAAGTTGCAGACTCCAAATCTGACCTCAAAGCAGTGACAAGTGGAATACAACAAGGTTCCATCCTGGGACCTCTCCTGTTTGGTATCTACTTCTCTGAAGTACAGGCTAACACAGAAGGCCTCTGGCTAACGAAGTTTGCAGATGACTGCAAACTAGGAGCCATAGTCAAGTCACCAAATGATGTGGACATCCTACAGAAGGGCCTCGCTGAGACAGATGGCTGGTGTCAGAACCATGGCCTCAAGCTCAATGCCAAAAAGTGCAGTGTCATCCCCTTTGGTAAAAACTCTGTACCCATGAACTACCACATAGGCAGCAATCTACTTAACACCGAATGTGTGATAAGAGACCTTGGGACCCAGGTGGACAGTAGTCTCTCCTTTGATAGTCACATCGCCACAGTAGTCAGGAAGTCCTTCTACATGACACACTTCATCATAAAAGGGTTCTCAACCAGGAAAAAAGAGGTCATTGTTCTCCTCTACTCGACACTCATTAGACCCATTATAGAGTACAACGCCCCTTTTGGAATGTACCTCACAAGACATCTGCAGCAGCTGGAAAGGCCACAGAAGTACCTCACAAAGAGGATTACTGGCCTCAAACAAATACCCTACACTAACCGCCTCAAAAAACTCCAGCTTTACTCCGTAGCATATCGCCTACTCCGAGGTGATCTCTGCCTAATATATAAAGCTATGTCAAACCCAGAGCTGTTGGACATGCTACACCTAAAGAAATCCCAAACCTTCCGAGCTACACACTCTTGGGACCTAAACCTTGTCACCACAATAAACAGGACATGCTGGAGGGATAGATTCCTGTCCCAGAGACTTCCCATACTCTGGAACAGGCTACCCATCTATGTCAAGCAAAGTTCTTCATTAGCACTCTTCAAGAAAAAACTTGATGAGTGGATGGGAAATAGGAAATACACCCCGGGGATCACTTCTGTGTCTCTGCTTGACAGTGGCACAGGACAATTACTGTTTTGGGTGGCGTAAGCCAGGGAACCTTGTTGGCTAGGCTTACGTAGGCCCTCGGGCCGATAGCTTAGTACCTACCTATGAACCTATAAGAGGTTTTCTATTAGCTGGGAATTGTTGCCGGGGGAATGTAGGTTGCTATAATGGTGATGTACTTATTTGTGTTTAGGAGAAGACAAGAGACTAGTATTTCTGAGTTGGGGGATTGAGGTGGGTGGGTTACTATCCAGAAGTGTCAGGGTGGGGTTACTTTTGTAGATAATGGCTATGCCTCCACCACGTTTGTGTGGCTGGTCAAGCCTGTGTACATTATATCCCTGAGGTAGGAATTCACTATCTTTGCTGTGTTTTTTCAACCATGTTTCTGTTAGAACTCAGATGTCTGGGGAATAATGAGAGTGTGGCTTGAAATTCATGTACTTTGTTTAGAATACTTCTGAGGTTCATGTTCAGGATTCGTAGGTTGGAGGGACCATGAGTATGAATTAGGGAGCTGTGGATGTTAGAGTAGCTTTGAGGGAGTTGTGAGTGGTGTTGGGAGATGGGTCCTGGATTAGGGTATATATCTCCACATAGCCTAAGTAATGATATGTTGTATAGAAATAGGTATGGGAGTTTGTGCGTTAGCTTGGTGTATTTACGATGGAGTTTTGGGGATGTGAGGGTGTTATGCTATTTAAGTTTGTATTGGTTGATGCACAGGTTGGTGAAAAGCTGAGGAGAAATGGTGATGTATGAGTGCAGTGTAGGTCTGTGAGGGTAGATTGGAAAGGTGGGTGTGTGGATGTATGTGACCTGGTAGCTATGGAAGGAGGTTGAAAGGTAGGTAGCTGTCAGTAGAGTGAATAACACTGTAAGGAAGAGGAACATGTTGTGTGTTTGGAGATTATTAGTGTCTGTAAGATGTTTGCTATGTGTGCTGAGATTAAGTGGAAGTGAGGGATGGTGGAAGTGGGGGGTGTGAGTAGAGCTGGCGTAGTAGTTATAATGTGGGGGAGGTGATAGAAATATTGGTTTGTAATTATGTGAGCAAAGCTAGGATTGTAATGTATCTTTGGTAAGAGAGGAGGTATGTGTGTGTGGGGGGGAGGGGACAGCAGGTGGTGGCAGGGGTATCGTGTAATTGGTTAATTGGGGAAGGGGTTGTGCTAACTATAGGTATAAGTTTAGGGAGGGTGGGTGGTAATGGCGGTAGGGGAGTGAAGAGAGCCTGAGCGGAGTGAGGGCGAATGGAGTGGGTTGATACAGCTGAACGAAGTAAGTGGAAGGTAAAAAAACAATCAGTACCTGTAACTTAGCTTTTGCAAGAAAGTATGCTAGTCAGGAAATTAGGGATTCAAGAAAGAGTTTAGTAGTGGGTTGTCAGTGTACATGAAGCAGTTGCTACACTGCCTCAATATACCCATGTCAATCACGCTGGCAGGAGAAACTGAGGTGAACTGATCATCCATGATACTACATGTAAATTTGCTTACAATTAATGAGGAAGGACGTGGTTTAATTGGGGGCTTAATGCTGGGTCTATACTACTAGGGCTCTCAAGCATACCTCTCAATCTGGAAACATCAAAAATCTGGACAAGGCCCATGAAAAAGAGGTACAAATCTGTATGCCGACTAACATCTAATTTGCATACATAATTACATAACCCCCACCCACTCCAATGGAATTGTGGGATACCAACTTTCAAACGCAAACTGAAAAACAGACAACCAAAATATGGCACCAGAGTCTCCGTGCAGCCGTTCCAATGTCCCATTACCTGGCTATTTTGCCCCATTTACCATAAACACTAATGTGTGCATACTGCTTTACTTCTACAATGATTATTTGAATTTTATTTTTACATTTTACAGCACAACAATGCACAAACACTAACAGACATCTGGTAAACAAAGCAATACTCTCACAATGAAAATAGACTTGGCATTACCACTTCTCTGCCCTTGAAACTCACATTCATTGAAACAGCACTGAAACCCACACCACATCCAAAGAAAATGCATCTGGCCAGTGGTGGATAAAGATTACCTTTGGGCTGTTTTCAAATCATTGGCCCCTTGCACATAAAACAAGAAACATACATGTGTTCTTTTCTTTGATACCCCTTCCTGACTTTATTAAATTATATTCCTTGTGACCTTGTATAACACAACACACTTGTTAGACAGACAGAGAGCATTTTACATTTATTGTTTGAACATTTTTTCCAGTAGGCTGTACTGTAGGCAATCTAACAAAATGCATGAACCAATAATGACAAAACTGCCCAATTCAGAACATTTCCATCATAAAAGTCTACATCCACACCCAGACTATAAAAAGAATGACAGTAGTGTAAGCCACAAGCATCTTGCACAGCTTCTCACACTTATTTTCAATTTCATGGGTTTTTTTTGGGGGGGGGGGCAGCAAAAGGTCAAAAACTAGGGACACATTTTAAACATTGCTGGTATAATTTTGTAACGTTGCTAGAATAAAATGTTGGGTTACCACCATGCATTTCACTGGCAAACCCAGGACCCTATCCACTACAGTCAGAGCAAAATACCACTAAGCCAAATCAGCAGCTTCCTGAAAAACAGGAAGACTGAAACTTACTGGCTATCATTTGGTGAATTCATTTCTCACCATAGCTGTCAACCTCTTAGCACAAAAAAAACCTGGATAATGCCAATAATGGGGGAATACAAATTCAGTTCTCACCATAGCTCTCAACCTCTTAGCACAAGATACCTGGACAAACAAAGCCAATAATGGGGGAATACAAATTCAGATCTCAGTTCTCACCATTGCTCTCAACTCTTAGCACAAAAAACCTGGACAAAACTCATGAGTGGTGGTGGCTAGGGACTTACCAGGGACATATTTTAAACAATGCTTGTATAATTTTGTAAAGTTGCTAGAAGAAAATGTTGTGTTACCACAATGCATTTCACTAGCAAGTCTTGAACACAGGACTCTATGCACTATACTCAGAGCAATGTACTACTATGCCAAATCAGCAGCCTCCTGAAAAATAGGAAGACTGAAACTTAATGGCTATCATTTAGTGAATTCATTTCTCAACACAGCTCTCAACCTCTTAGCACAAAAAAATCTGGGCGAAGCTCACAAGTGGTGGTGGCTAGGGACTTTAAGCTCTTTTTACCCTGTACCCAAGACTCTCTCTCTGAAAGTCGGTTTCCTTACATGAAGTCTTCATTCCAATTGCTGTTCCCGCTCACATTTTGAGTCTTCAGTCCGCTGATAAAATTCTTGGAAGAGCAATCAGCAACTGCATTCTGATCCGATCCTGCAACAGCAACCAGCAATTTGTTCCCGCTCGCATTCTGCATCCGATAAAGATCCTGTAACAGCAACCATTTGTTGCCCTTCCTGCTTGCATTGAGCAGACAGGCCACCTGGAAATGCGTAAGCTCAATTCCGATAGGCTGGTAGCCCTGACAGAGCTGACGTCAGCACGAAAAATTAAAAACAAAAGAAAAAAATCAGAAATGAAGGGGTGCCACTCAGGAATATTGCCACCCCTTCATTTGAACTCCAAAACTCAGTAAAAACCGAGTAATTAGGCAAGGTTGAGAGGTATGCTCTCAAGGGGTATGAGACTATTAGGGATTAGGAGATTTCAATTAAAGTGCCAAATGCTGTAGAAAGCCCAGCTGAGGTGCTCTCCGAGCACCTAAGCATAATTTAAGGGACTCCTCAACTGGAGCACAGGCAGCTTCTGAGGGAAAATAAATCTACTATAGCTTTTGCATCTATAATCTCCAATAGTTACCTCCACTGTGTGGTGCTGCACGAAGGTGCAAACAGATGCCTTGGATTTACTTAGATGAAGACAGTAGAGCAGCAGCTGGTCACCAAACTCTGTGGAGCTGTGTTAAAACAGGCGCAAATCCATCCAAACTCGGGACTTATGTAGCAACTGTGAGAACCCTTTTTTAAAACAAGTTAAGTAACTTTCAAACAGGCTGGTGAATGGAAATGCTCAATACTGAGCCTTATTCCAACAACCTGCAACTCAGATGGGTCCTTTGCTACACTCTTCTGCCACAAGGGTGCAGGGGGCCCCTCTTAATGTGAGATGGCTAGTTTTATTGCTCAGATAATGCCAAACAGTCTAAATTCTGCAAATCTGAATCCACCCTATGCTATGAAATACACAAATAGTACAAAATACAAAGTGCAAAAAAAATAGTCTCAAACAGCAAACAGTTCAGACAGTGAAACAACAAAACATTTAAAACAGTTAAAAACAGTTAAAAGTGGCGGCAATTCAGTAATACACAGCTGAAAAGTGCAGTACAGTGAATAAAAATACTTATTTTTCTGTAGATTTCAAAGGATGCCTTCCATTTTGTTTGGATTCACTCCAAAGATCAGAGAGAACACACCAATCCTAGAGCAGCCCCTGTAAACCGAGCCTTTTTTAGAGTCACCACTTTGGGGCCCTGCATATCTATGGTTCTGTACACTATCATACCCCTTTGAAATAAATCAGACATTTGTTTGGATTACATGCTTACCCAAAAATCAGTAGCAGATGCTCTTGTTCCAGGCAGTCCTCAATCAGTCTGCAGATCAACTCCATTTGAAAGCTGCCTAAAAGAAATGAAAGCAAAAAAGATGACTTGAAAATATTTGTCATTCTTGTAGATAAGATATAGCCTTCAAGAGGGAATGCAAAAATACTGGTCTAACATCTTGTTTCACAATATATCTTTAAATATAACACAGAAAAGTACAGTTGTGTACACTTACCATAAATGTAGATGTTCAAGTGTATTCACTGTTGCAGTCATTACATTTGGGTAATCTGCTGGCAGGTTTCCCTCAGTCGGCCTGAATAACAAAATCTTGGGTCCTGCGTCAGTTGCTGTCTCCACTTCCATGACGTCAGGTCGTCAGGGGTATAAAGCATGCAGCTAATGCCATTTTATTCAAATTTTCTTGCCCCAGATGTCAGGAGCCTCCCAAATGGGGAGCAAAAAATATATATAAACAAACAGTAAATCTATAAATGCACTTTTAGAAACATAAACTTTACCTTCAACTAAAAGCTAATACATCACAAAGGCTTTTGAGTATAGAGAAGGAAAGAAGAGGTATAGAAAGGGGGATGGCGGGTGGGTAACCTGGACTGCAACAGTGAATATACTCGAACATCTACATTTATGGTAAGTGTACACAACTGTACTATGTTCTTCGTTTTTCACTGTTGCAGTCATTACATTTGGGTAGAATCCCAAAGCTATGGATGGAAGGATGGAACTAAACAGCATTAGGAAAGGCTATAAGGCCTTGCAGGACTGCAGTGGCAAAGCCTGCCCTGTATTTGGAGAAGAGAGGTAAATGATGATGCTTTGTGAAGGTATGAACAGAGCTCCAAGTAGCAGCTTCAAGAATGTCTTTTGTTGGGACCCCTCTGAGAAAAGCTGCTGAAGTAGAAGCAGCCCTGGTGGAATGTGATCTGATTCCCTTGGGCACAGGTTTGCCATGGTGCAAATAGCAGAAACGAATGCAGTGGCTTATCCACTTAGAAATAGTCTGCTTTGATATAGCCTTCCCCTCTGACCCTGCAGCAAATGCTACAAGTAGTTGCTCAGACTTTCTTAGAGATTTGGTCCTGTTTAAGTAGAATCTCAGTTGTCTGTGTACACATCCAATGAATGCAGTATCCACTCCACCTTGTTCTGCGGATTTGGGTAAAATGCTGGCAGGTGAATTGTCTGGTTAAGAGCCACACTGGATACCACCTTAGGTGTAAAAGAAGTATTGGTCCTGAGGGACACCCTGTCCAGGTAAAATGTAATAAAAGGCTCCACTGCCATGAGAGCCTGTAGTTCTGAAACCCTTTTTGCTGAAGTGACTGCCAACAGAAAAGCTGTTTTCCAAGATAGAAATTTTATATCCGCAGTAGCTGCTGGTTCAAAAGGAGGCAGGGTGAGTTTTTCCAGCACAAAATTGAGGTCCCATGCAGGAGTTGGTGATCTTCTGGGAGGCCTTACATTTCTGGCCCCTCTAAGATACTGTTTAAGCAGAGGATGAGAAAAGAGGGGAGGCTCTGTGTTGTAATGAGCCGAGATGGCAGAGGCATGGATTTTTATTGAAGAAAAAGATAAGCCCTTGCCAAGCATCTCAGTCAAATATTGTAAAATCTGAGGAATATTGGGCTGTGCTGTGTTTATTCCTTGTGCTTGGTTCCAAGCACAGAATCTCTTCCATTTATCAGCATAGGTTTTTCTAGTACTAGGCCTTCTGGCTTCCAAAATTACATCCATCACAGATTTACTGAGAGGTGTTGTTTGAATAATTAGTTGATTAGCCATGCTGCAAGATTCAGAGTTTGGAGCTGAGTGTGCAGAATTTGATAGTTCTGCTGAGACAGTAGATGAGGTATTTGAGGCAGGTACCATGGAGGAAGGTGAGACATATTCCGTACCAGTGCGAGGCCAGTCCGGAGCAATTAGGATCATTTTTGTTTTTTCTTGTCTGACTTTTAGTAAGACCTTGGAGAGTAGAGGCAGAGGGGGAAAGGCATAGACTGCTAGGTTTTTCCAGATGAAGGATAGTGCATCCACTTTCCATGCTTTATTGTGATGAGTTCTTGTGCAGAATTTGTCCAACTGATAATTTCGGGGAGAGGCAAATAGATCTAAGTCTGGGCTCCCCCATTTCTGTGTTAACATGCTGAAGATTTGTGGATCCAGTTTCCATTCGTGCGGGTCCATAAGATTTCTGCTTAGGTCGCCTGCCAGAGTATTTTGCTTTCCTGGCTTGAAGATATATTTGGTAAGTCAAGGCTGTGTTCCACAAGGCCATGGCTAGTCTGCAAAGGGGGTAGGAATGTGTACCCCCCTGCTGGTTTATGTACCACATAACTGTGGTGTTGTCCGTCTTTATCAGTAGTTGTCCTGGATGAAATAAGTCCTTGAAGGCTGTCAGAGCATTCCGAACAGCTAGCATCTCTTTCTGGTTGATATGCAGATGCATTTGGTTTGGGAATCCATTTACCCTGAATGCATCTCCCTGCCAGGTGGGCCCCCCCAAGCATAGTCTGATGCGTCTGTAGTAATGGGTTTGGGTGGCAGGGGTAGAGTGAATGACAGTCCCTTGTTTTGGTGACATGTCTCTGCCCACCAAAGAAACTCCTGTTGTAGGTAGGGAATGAGAGGAATCATTGTTTCCAGACTGTGACAATGGTTTCCTCATATGCAGTCTCGCATATGGAATTAGTAGAATGCAGGATGCCATGAACCCCAAAGCCTGCAGAATTTGTCTTGCAGATAACTGGGTTTTTGTTGCCATTTGTTTGAAGTATGTTGTCAGTTGCCTTTGTTTGTCTGGCATGAGGTAAGCCATGTGGGTAAGTTGTATTCAAGCTTGCACCCAGGAATGTAATCATTTGAGAGGGTACCAGATGTGATTTACTTTCGTTTATGGTGTACCCTAGGCATGCTAGAAGCCTTTTTACAAATGCCAGATGTTGGAGTGTCCTTGTCCTATGCTTGAATGAGACAGTCGTCCAGATAAGGATACATCTGAATGCTTCTTTGTTTGCAGAATGCAAGACCCTGGCCACAGTAGATAAGCCAAAGGGCAGTGCAGAGAATTGGTAATGCAAAACACCTGCTTTGAAGCAGAGGTATCTTCTGCATGATTCCCTTATTGGGATATGCAGGTATGCCACTTAAGTCTAGAGTTACTAACCAAGCATTCTTGCCTAGCATAGGCAGTAGCTGTTGTAAAGTCAGCATTTTGAATTTTGGATTTCCAGGAACGTGTTCAAAATCGATAAGTCCAGTATTGGACGCCATGAATTGTCTTTTCTGGGTACCAGGAATAAAAACCTTGTCCTTTTTTCCTTTTCTGGTACCGGTTGAATAGCCCCCTTATCCATGAGGGACATGACTTGTTTCTGGGCCTCTGCCCATTGGTTTTGATGCAGATCCGGCCATCCGTTTGGAATTGGAAAAGTATGGAAATGAAATCTGTACCCCTGGGATACTATATTTAATACCCACTTGTCCTGGGTAATTAACTGCCAATTTTGAGCATGAAGTGCTAGTTTTCCCCCCAAGGGGGCTGCCAAAAGATAAGTGCTTAGTGATGGTAGAGGAAAGTCATTGAGACTGCTTACTGTAGGGCTGTGCTTTGTTTCCTCCAGATTTGGAGGTGGAGGCACCTCATTGCTTTGACCTGTATGAACCCTGTGATTGGTATCTGTAGCCTTTTGAGCGCCTGGATTTGCCCTGAGTGGCTCTGTTGGACACCGGAAAGGACCAATTTTTACTAGGCCAGTAGCTACTGAACCTGGGTGGCTGCACTTGCAAGAACTCTTTTACAGTTTGCATAGATTTAGCTTTGTCTTCCATTTTCTTTAAAACCTCTTCTGCCTTATTACCAAACAGAGTATCATGCTGCAAAGGAGCATCTAACAATTTAACATGATCAGGCAGATTTTGCTCCTTGAGCCAGGCATGCTTTCTAATCACAGATCCAGTAATGGCGGCCCTACAAGAGGCCTCCAAGGAATCAAAACCTCCAGGTTAGTAGCACAGCACGAGACCTCAAAGACCATCCATGTGCAACTAACAGTGGGCAAAGCTGCTTTTCAGATAGTAGCTTGCTACAGATCACCCACCATGTCTCAGGACCCCCACTCAGCATTCCTGAGAAGATTGGAAAATATGATGATCCTACCAAACACCATGATACTGGGTGATTTCAACTACCCAAACACTTGAATGGGAAAACTACTCCAGTACAACCTCCTTTGGCCAACGCTTCCTAGAGTTTATAAACTCAAATGCACTGGAACAACTGGTCACCACACCCACAAGAAGTGACAACATATTGGACCTGATCATCACCAACATGGGGGATCAGTGTTCACACCAGAGGTAAAGCCCTCGCTGGTAAGATCAGACCATAAACTAATCACACTGGACATCCACATCCCGACCCCACACCCAGTCAAGGAAACCACTGTGAAAAACTTTTCAAGAGCAAACTTCACACTTCTCAAGATCGAGGTGGAAAGTTTCAAAGCCCCCTTGCTAAAGGATAATGCTGTCCAAACCGCAGAATCCTTTACAAATGCATTCTACGAGCACCTACAGGAATGCATGGATCGAGCCATCCCAAGTAAAACCAAGACTCACTTCTCCAAAAAGAGGAAACCAGTCTGGTGGTCCCCGGCCATAAATAAGCTATTCAACAGAAGGAGGAAACTATTGCATGATAGAGCAAAATCCCAAAAAGGAAAGGCATCCCTGATCAGTATTAGCAAGAAACTACGATCCCTCATAAAATCATCCAAGGCCAGTTTCGAAAGAAAAATTGCCAAAGACTCTAAAGATAATCACAAAGCCTTCTTTAGCTATGTCAAGAACCTAGGTGGCAACTCTCAGATCTGCTCTGAGCTAGTACAAAATGGCAAAAAATACACTGAACCAACTGACTTTGCCAACATCCTGACCGATAGGTTCAGTGCAAACTTTACCCCCCTCACCCCCAAAAGGGCCCGTGTCCATCCCAGAAGAATGTAGAGCCCCAGACATTACAGACACGCAGGTGAAAACAGCCCTCTCCAAAGCCAAAAACACAGCATCAATGGGACTGGATAGTATCCCAGGCTCTGTCTTACACGAGCTCCAAAATAAACTAAACCCTCACCTAAATTCACTGTTCAAACTCAGGCTATGTACCTAAGGAATGACGTTCAGCAACAGTTATCCTGCTCCACAAAGGTGGTGCCACAACAGATCCTGGGAACTATCGCCCTATAATCCTGACTAGCCTGGTCTGCAAAGCTATGGAGCGCATCATCATGGAACTCATAAACAAAGACATTGGGAACCTCCAGACACTGGACCCTACCCAATTCGGCTTTGTTAAAGGCAGATCCTACCTCCTAAACCTAGTTGACTTTTTTGAAACAGTTAGAAAGGCCATAGATGAGGGAAAGGTAGTCCACACAGCCTACTTGGACCTCGCTAAGGCCTTCAACACCATTCCCCACTCTGGCATTATAGATAAGCTCATCAGCTTGAACATTAACCCCTATGTCATGAGATGGGTTGCAAACTGACTCACGGATAGAACTCACATGGTCAGAGTTGCGGGTGCCATGTCCGTCTCTAAACCAGTTACAAGTGACGTCCCACAGGGCTCAGTCCTGGGACCCCTCCTGTTCAGTATATACTTCTCTGAGGTACAGGCAAGCACAGGAGGACTATGGCTGACCAAGTTCGCTGATGACTGCAAACTGGGGGCCATAATTGATTCTCCGGCTGACACAGACATCCTCCAGAAGGGTCTCACGGAGACAAATACCTGGCGTCAGAACCATGGCCTAAAGCTAAATGCCAAAAAATGCATAGTTATCCCCTTTGGGAAAAACAAAGTGCCCACGAATTACCACATAGGTGGTAATCCACTAAGTATGGAAGATGTAATTACGGATCTGGGGACCCAGGTCGATAGCAACCTCTCCTTTGATAATCACATTGCCAAGGTGGTTAGAAAATCCTTCTATGTAGCCCACCTAATCACGAAAGGGTTCCCATCTAGATCAAGAGAGGTCATCGTGCCCCTCTACCCATCACTCATTAGGCCCATAATAGAGTACAATGCCCCATTTGGAATGTACCTTACTTGACACCTGAAACAGCTGGAAATACCACAGAAGTACCTCACCAAGAGGATCATGGGCCTCAGACAGATGCCTATGCAGCTCGACTAAAGAAACTCCAGCTCTACTCAGTTGCTTACCGCCTGCTTAGAGGTGATCTCTGCCTGACGTGCAAGGCCATGTCCAACCCGGAATTAATGGACATGCTCCACCTCAAGAAAACCAAATCTCTTAGAGCCACACGCTCCAGCGAGTTAAACCTCAGCACAACAATAAACAGGACATGCTGGAGGGACAGATTCCTGTCCCAGAGACTTCCCTCGCTCTGGAATAGAATCCCAATTTATGTTAGGCAGAGCCCCTCACTGACTCTCTTCAAGAGAAATCTTGACGAGTGGATGGGAAATCGTAAATTTACCCCTGGGATCACTTCAATGGCCCTGCTAGGCAGAGGCACAGGAAACTAATTTAAAAGGGAGGCGAAAGCCAACACATTCTGGCTAGGCTTATAAATGCCCTTGGGCAGAGAGCCTAGTACCTACCTATGAACCTATGAACCTATTAGGACTGCAATTCTAACCAGAGAACATCCAGTGCAGCATTTCTTTGAATTTGACTCAACAACTTTAGCTGCCTGAAAGCATGACTATATTCACATCACATTACAACTGAAAAATATACAGTCTCTTCACTTCTGAAACACTGCAGACATATATATATATATATATATATATATATATATATATATATATTTTGCACATTAGTTTTACCTATTTTTTTTTTTTGCAAAGGTCAACAGTCCACTTAAATGCTGACTTTACTAGCTTTACACAAAAGGCCATATATCATCTCCCTGAAGACAGTTCATAATATGAACAAACAATATCAATAACCAATCAGAAGTGATTCTGAGACTGCCATTTGCTTTCTACATCACCTTGCCCAAGCCTTTTGTGCAAAGGTTGAATAGGACCCAGATGGAAACTAAGCGTAGTGCCAAACTGCAACAAATGTCCTCTGAAAAGATGGATTTCCTAGCTGTGTATGAAAGGCTGCATGTCAGTTACCCAGAGGTAATTCACAAAAATCATGGACTTCTAATAAGTTACCTTGGTACAATTCTCACAGATACTTGTCCTAGGAATGTGTCACTTCTGACAGGGTATACTACATTTGACTGTGATGGAATCACATAAGTATAATGGTCCTGTTTTGTTTTGATAGATACTGTCCCCCAACAAACCACATCAATAATCTATCAAAAACAATTCTCCAACAGCCATTTCATACATCAGCTGCCCCCTAGACCTTTTTTTCCAGAGGTCAAATAGCAACTAGGTGGACAACAACAGTGGCATACTGTGATAACAAAAGCCCTCTGAAAGGCTGTTTTACCAGATGTACATAAAAGGCAGTATTACAGTTCCACAAAGACAGTTAGTAATAAGAAAATCAGGCACTTTTGTACAAAACACACATTGTCCCATTGGAATCTCCAACTTCTAAGAGGGTATATGACATCTGACTGTCAAGAAATCACATAAATATAAATCGCCATATAGTTCTTTTATAAATGTTGCTCCCCCTATCATTTCATATTAGTAACCAATCCGAGGTGATTCTAAAGCAGCTGTTTCATACATCTGCCATCAGCCTTTTGTGTAGAGGTCAGATAACTCCCAAAGATGATACTAATCAGAGTGCCAGACTGTGACAACAAAATGTCTCTGGAATGTTGGATTTACTAACTGTACTCAATAGGTCATATGTTAGTTCCACAAAGACAGTTTACAATAAAAATATTAAGGGACTTCTATCAAGGTATCAGTCACCCCCAACTGTACACCTCTGGTACCCTCCTTAATGGCCTAAGCGATCACCTTCTCACATATGTAATTAAGCACAAAACCATTAATTCCCAACAACCCTTACTCAGAAAGGTTAGAAACAATAAAAACTTTGACCCTGCCAAATTCCAACAAGAACTAAACTCATGTAATTGGTCTATTCTAAAACACCTCCCCTTAGAGGAAGCAGTAGCATACTTTAACAACAAATTCCTTGAGATCCTTGATTTGCATGCACCTGTTCGTTCACAGATAACCAAGGCAAGAACTGCGACATGGCTTTCTATATAGTCTAAACTCAAAATTACCCTTAGAAACAAAGCATGGGCTTTATGGCGTTCTAAAGACCCACAAGATCACATTAAATACAGGCAATCCGGGAACGAAACCAAAAAATCAGTTTTACAATTCAAAAAATAATACTACTATAATTTACAGACAGTAAATCAAAATAACCCTCAGAAGTTTTGGGCAGGTTTAAATCTACTGCATCCTGGACAAACTTCAACCCCAATCTCTGCTGCTGCTATTGATAAAACCCATGAAGATGTTTCTGATAGTTTTAACCAACTTTACTGAGACAATTCAAGCCCTAGCTAGCCAACTACCTCCTAGCTCCCCAGGTCCTGAAAGTAGCACCCCTAGAAACCTACCAACCAGTCGCCACTTCACTTATCCGCATCTTTGATCATAAAATTAAAACCCACTACACTTTCTGCTGATCAATTCCCTGCCGAGTACCTACAAAAATCAGCTGATGCTAATCAATCGAACCATAGTAGAAGCTAAAATTCCCACCATCTGGAAAATATCCTATGTAATCCCACTTCACAAAGGAGGCAGCTCTACTGAATTCTCCAATTATAGGCCAATAGCTATACTCTCTCCACTTGCAAAGATTATGGAAAAATGTATTCATAGACAACTCATGCACCACCTAATCCAAAATCGCCTTATGGCAGACACTCAGCATGGCTTCCGTCCTCATCACAGCACTACTTCAGCCCTCCTAGCCTTTACTAACACCATAAACCATAATCGCAAAATAATTATATATCCTCAGCCCTCTTTTGGATCTTTCCAAGGCATTCGATATGGTTGATCACCAACTTTTAATCCACACCCTGCAAACATTCTGTCTAGATACTGGAGCCTCCAATGGTTTCAATCCTACCTGAATGGTCGACAGCAGGCTGTCCTCTAGCAGAACAAACTCTCTAACCTTCTACCTAACACCTCGAGTACCACAAGGCTCTATACTAGGGCCCTTGCTGTTCTCCATCTTCATTAACGACCTTTATACTGTCATCCCAAAAGTCAGCTGTATCCAATATGCTGATGACTCTACTCTGATTTGCTCAGCCACATCTTCAGTAGAGTTATGGTCAGCTACCCAGACCACCTTTAATACAATAGAAAACTGGCTTTCTGAACATCGTCTGATCCTAAATCCCAAAAACTAAAATGCTGTTATTTTCACCAACACGTAGTTCTACCCCTTTCACCTTTACCATAAAATCAAATGATGGCACAATAATCTCTCGACCCATCTACAAAACTATTAGGTATCATCATAGACAATAATCTCAAATTTGACATACATGTTAACCAAACTATCAAAACCATCAATAAAAACTAGGGTCACTTTACAGAATAAAAGCCTTCCTAACCCCTCCAGCTAAAATTGCCATAGCTCAGTCTCACCTTCTTTCAACCCTTCTGTATGCATCCCCTCTACTCTCGAATTTGAACAAGACTGTCCTTAACAAACTCTCAATTTGCTACAACCACATTTCCAGGTTTGCCACTGGGCTGCCTTTTAGGACACATCATTGCATCAATCTAAATCAGCTTGGTTGGCTTGAACTACCTAGCCTAATCCAGTATAACCAACTGATTATGGCCTATAAAATTCTCTATAATCCGGACAATACTCCTGCACTTAAAAATATTATCACCCCCTATAACAATCTTAGACCGCTTCGATCCTCTAACAAACTACTAATTCAGACTAGCAAAATTAATAACACAGCCGGTGATTCTCTCTTTGCAAACTCTGTAAGTAGATCCTGGAACTCTCTTCCAGCTGATATTACCTTACTTTCCACCTTAGGTCAATTTAAAACTAGACTCAAACAACATTTGTTACTTAACTGGCTATGTCAATGTATCAAGCCAGGCTAACTCGAATGTGTAAAAATCTGTTAACCAGTTTACTGTGTAATTTAATTTAATCCTGACTTGTGCTCAGGACTATCTGTAACCTGTGGAACTTGTTTAACTTGCTTACTTATGTAATCTCTGTAAATAGTCTGTTTGTAATATGTAATGCTGGTATTATGTAATGCTGTGTCTGCTTACCCTTGAGTTTCGGGCCTCCGCTGAAAATGGACATGCATCCAGTCGGACTATCCCGGTCAACAAATGTAAAATAAATAAAAATAAAAGGTAATTTGGCACAAAATACACACTTTCCCAGTGTATGCTACCTCTGACTGTGAAGAAAATCAAACATATATCCATCATACAGCTCTAACAGATACTGACCTTCCTAAACAAACCATATCAGTAACCAGTCAGAGGTGATCCAGTAACTGCCGTTTGCTTTCATAAATCACCTACCCTCACCTTTTGTGCAGAGGTCAAATAGCACCCAGGTGGTAACCAAGCAGAGTGCCTGACTGTGGCAACAAAAGCCCTCTTTAATAACTTACTAGCTGTATATAAGAGTCAGTTCCCCAAAGGCAGTTCACAATAAAAAGTTCAGGGACTTCTAATAAGGTACTCTAGCTCAAATTACAAACATACTGTCCCAGTGTAATGTGCACCTCCCAAGGGGGTACAGGATATTTAACTATGAAGGAATGACAGAACTGTAAATGCCATTTTGCTCTGACAGAAACTTTGACAGATACTGTCTCTGCAGCAACCCATATCAATAAGCAATCAGAAGTGATCCTATAACTTATTTTATTTCATGCACCATATAGCCCCAAAATTATACCTATATTCAGTATTTTTCTAATGTTTAATTGAGAAGAGAACAAAAAACATAACAGTCTAACAGCCAAAAGTAACATATTTTAGCTTGTTACTGTTAGATACATACACTGACCCTCGACAAGCCATATTCTTATTTTTCAGTTTTCAGATAATTACCCTGTATTTTAAGATGCAGCTTGTCTTCTCATCCACTTCTCCATAAATGCATTTACTTCTAGGCGAACCTCTGATATTTGCTTATGATAAAAGTGGAATAAAAAACATTGAGCACAACTATGTATTTCAACCTGTTGCTCATGAGCAAGTAAACATGCTCTTGACGTTAGTTACTTGTAGCAATCTGGTATAACTTATTTTAGTACTTCATTTTGGTAAATGGCTCCCCTATCTCTTATAAGACGTGGGTGTTGCGGGGGCTGCACATACACCCTTCTAACTAATATAACCATCATCCAGGGTCAAACCATTTGAGGGGAATGAGAGTCAAATTAGGTGAGTGGGCAGATCCTCCCCAGCTCCCTACAAATAACAATTGCCCAAAGCTCTGTCTTCATCTCCCTCAAACTAGTCATTTCAACTAAAGTTTTGCATAAGTCATGTAATTGCTCTTTGCTCTCATACACACACACACACACACACACACACACACACACACACACACACACACACACACACACACACACATGGCAATTATCAATGTACAATTGCCAAAAGTGATGAAATAATAACCACAGTAACCTGCTTCACTGCAACTACAAAGCATAAGTAAGAGTCATAGTAACCTACTTGCAGCTGCAGGCATATCACCTCCATGTCGACCTCAGTAAAAAAATAAATTGGAAAAAAAAATAAACTGAAAAAAAAAAAACTAAATACAAGTGTATGATGGTGTGGGTAGTGTGTAATGTTATCAGTGACCAAATATATATCTGAATTCCTTCCAAAAAGTGAAAAAACAACCACCTCAAATATGTTTCAGCTTGCAAGTGTCAGACATTGTACTCTGTCACCCCCGACCAAGCCACAGCAATGACTACTCGACTGTGATCACTATAACAGTCCTTTGTTTCCATCTACTGACTACCTGACAGATATATAACCACTTCTGGTGATCACCTGTAGTTATAAAAACTGGGTAAAAAAGTAGCCACTGTAATGTAAATCAAGTTGCTGCTGTGGAGATAACAGCTTTGCTTTGTGCTTAACACGCAGCCCATCAAAGAAGAATTGTAGACACAGCTCCCTACGACAACACAGCAACCAGCAAGCAAATAAAAAATTATGGACTTCTGCCCCCACCTTAATCAGTGACAAGTTTGAAAAATATTCTTTTCTCTTATGTTTTTTTAATAGTTATTAGAATAACAGGTTTTAAATAGTTTTATATTAGAATCACATTGTTTTGGAGAATATAAAGTCTAACTCAGTTTGTCAGTATTTAGTATCAGCAATTCTCACAGACTTAGAAAAGAGTCACAGTTTTACCAGGATTAGACCAAAATTATGAGGCAAACTCAGAATGCAGAGAATTACAAATTATAGACAGCCCAGTGCACCTGTTCCTGAAGCCTCCAAGGCCAACTGCATGAAGATAACAGGCCCTTGGACCATACCCCTTATCTGTCCCTGATATTTACTTGTTTACTGACATATGACTACTGGGAAAGTCCAACTGAGTAGAAGCCCATTTTCAGTGATGGCCTGGGGAGAAAAGCTCCAAAGTATTGCGAAACATCTTAAGAATAATAATTTTATAAAATATTCACAGATGTACTTGATTTAGGCTCAGAATTTTACTCTGTCCCTCCAAATCGTTCCTAAAATTGGTGAAGAGGTGATGGATTCTACTTAATAGTTACTAAGAGTTATTAACTTCTTTTACTTCAGAAAATGCATGCTAATTCTCTTATTCTGTCATCTTCTCAAGTTAATAGCATTAATAATTAATGAAATGCCTGCAACTTTCCCTGATTCTGAAGGTAAGAGGTCCAGAGCTATGTTGTTTCCTTACCTGCACTTCTTTCTAATTAAGACAATAGGAAGTGCAGTAATACTGCCACATTTCCAAAAAAAATATGACATTGCACCTACTCAAGTCTGTTACTATTTAGTACAGGAATCCTTTTCAGTTGGTTCCCTATTGAAATGTCGGCACTCATATAAATGATGGAAAAGAGTGAATATGAAACATGGCTCTTCTCCTTTAAATTAGTTTTTTTTGCCCCCCCCCCCAATGAAGGGGGCAAGGCCCAGACCCCGAATGTACACATACCAACTGAGAAACAGACATACCTCAGAGAAAAGGGAATATTCTGAGAAACAGCAATCTCAGACTTACATGCAAGTTTATTTTTTCAGCCATTCATTCTCTGCGCTTCAAGACTCCCTGAAGCAGGTCCTGAAATTTGAAATGGTTACTCCTACATTTTGCCAGATAATCACAAATTTTCCCAGACCAAAAATACTGGACAAAGTAAATCAAGGATGTTCTGCAAAATCAGGAATCCCTGAAAGGTTTGGGTTATAAAACAGTCCCTGTCTCAGTCTACCCAATTAATGAAATATTATGGAACACGGTGTATGAATGAAACAAACCTTAGGAACAGCAGTCTGACAC
The DNA here is from genome assembly GCF_019279795.1 of Protopterus annectens. Lineage (NCBI taxonomy): Eukaryota > Metazoa > Chordata > Ceratodontiformes > Protopteridae > Protopterus > Protopterus annectens. The sequence goes on from NC_056739.1 coordinate 140,054,324, forward strand.
ACCCAAGCAGCTAAAGACATTCATTTTAATGTGTTATTTTTCTTAAAAGGCAATAAGAAGGGAAGCCACAACCACAGGACTAATGTCTATCGGAAGCGCTTCTTGCAATCGAAGATGTAAATGTAGCAACAGGCTACATCTTTTTCTCTTCCCTGTAAAGACGTGAAACACAACTAAACTTGGTGTCTGCACTACATCTGCTTAATTACTCGGCAGCAAATACGATTCAGATACAAGCAGGACTCTCAGTGCACATTTTCTTCCCCCCCAAAAAAAACACGCACTACTATGTTAGCTCAATGAAGGAAGCAACAGTTATGAAACTACAGTGGCATAAAATTAAGAAACGATCTTATTTTATTGAAGACAAGCTTGTTTCTTTGTCTGATATAGTAGTTGAACATGTTTTTTAAGTCAAGGAGTCAGTCAAAGGCACAATTGATGAATATGTTGGGAGGGTGCTTGCCTCCCCCTGTGATTCCAGCTCCCTTGTCTCCCTCCTGCAACAGGAGTGATCAAACCAAACCAAAATGTTGAATAGTTCTGTGAGGATCCAGGGATGATGAAGTCGTCCAGTGGCACTCAGGAACAGCGAGGAACAAAAGTATAAAAAGGGTCAAACTCCCAAACATGAACTTGGGTGTGCAATATCTCACTCAATGGCAATACTGACTACTACAATTCATTCTGTAGATATATTTAAGGAAGCTCTGAAATGCTTCAATTACCATGACATATTAGCACAATTCTCTTTATACTCAGCAGCCTACAAGTTGCTGCAAACTGACCAGTGTCTCGTTTTTAGAGCAAGAAAAGACCCAGTCCTATTTGGACATCCTATTTCTTCACAAAAACCTCACACATTAAAGACTTAAATGTAACCCAACAAATAAACAAGAATCGCTGAAGAGACAGTCTACTAACTCAATGTATTCCCAGCTTATGGCATAAGTTACCACTACACGTCAAAGTACTTTTTTGGTTACCTTTAAGGCTAGTCTTGATAACTGGATCATTAGACACAAATTTCTACCAGGGGTATCATGAACGGTCCTGTTCGATTTGGGAAGAGAGCACTGTTAAGTGCTTGGAAAGGGTGGTAAAAACTTTTAAGTTTGTTTGCTTAAAGGTATATGTGGATAAGTGAGTTACACTATGAGCTGTAATACCTAAAGATGGTAAAGACCCATCACCCAGCACCAGAGAGACTTTAGATACCACTGTATCTTTCTAATGTTGAGTTTTGCCAGGATAAAAGCCATGAGATAAAAAATCCTGAGGTATTCCCTCACAGTGATCGAAGTCCGAGTGGAAAACCTTAGAAACAGAACGAGACATATATTTATATTTTATGAGGAAGAATAGTTCTTGAAACTGAGATGTCTAGTTGACATCCCAGGAATGCAATCCTGTGTGAGACAGTGAAGAAAGAATTTGAATGTTCTCTTAGAATCCCATGTTGTGTAAGACATCTCTCACACAAGAGAGAGATTTTTGGCACTTTGTAAAAGATTCCAGGAAGATAAGCAAATTCACTAAATATGGGAAAATATGGATACCCTGTAGCCTGAAATAAGCTATAACTGGAGCTAGACACTTTGTGATCATTTTTGGTGCTCTTGGTGCAGTGGATTGTCCAAAAGGGTAAGGAAGAGAACTGATAATGTTATCCAGACACACAAAACCTTAAGAAACATCTGAAGTCTGGATGAACGAGGATATGATGATATGCATCTTTCAAGTCTAGTGTTACATTTCCTTCCTCGTTCGAGTTACCTGGTACAAGGTTGTCAAGTGACATCATTCTGAATTTGGGCACTATCACAAACAGATCTCCATGCATTTTTTTCTTTCTTTCTTTAGCATCCTTGTGTAACACCCTTCCCCAGCTTGAAAGGTGGAACTGGTTCTATCACTCCTTGGCACAGCATGTGATGAAGAATTGGTTGGAACAAAATAGTCTTATCAGAAGGATGCAGAATGACCCCTGGAAAGGAGGAATTTCCTACCGCTACCATCTGCAACCTTGATGAAAGAACATTTTTCAGAAACTGTCTGTTTGAAACTATCTGTTGCCAAAGAGAAAAATGAAGATTGAGACTTCCTGGAAGAAAAAGGGGCCCCACAGAGAAATATGAAGATTGAGACTTTCTGGAAGAAGGGGCCAGGATGAGGGAGTCAAAAGGTCTCCTGAATAGTCATTCACACTTGCTGGACTGTCTTTTGTTTTGGGAGGTTCAATACTTCTTTTTGAAACCCACTTACCATTTCTTCTCAAATGTCTGTTTACCAGTAAATTGTTTAGGCTGTTTATTTGCTTTTTACCAAAATTGGGTGAGCAGTTAGAAATTCCTTTGGAAAATATTTTCTGGATCAGCTTACCCCTTTCACCACACTTTTTTGATCACCTCTGCAACCGAGGCGGCAAACATTAAATCTCTATCAAAAGGTGAACTTAATATCTCATTTTTATCATCATTTGGGAAGTTCTGAGAATGCTGCCATGCAAGCCTACTTAAAATAGTACAAGTGACCATAACCCTGGAAGTCAGCACTCTTACACACATTCTATAAACAATGGAAGTCAGCACTCTTACACACATTCTATAAACAATGGAAGTCAGCACTCTTACACACATTCTATAAACAATGGAAGTCAGCACTCTTACACACATTCTATAAACAATGGAAGTCAGCACTCTTACACACATTCTATAAACAATGGAAGTCAGCACTCTTACACACATTCTATAAACAATGGAAGTCAGACTCTTACACACATTCTATAAACAATGGAAGTCAGCACTCTTACACACATTCTATAAACAATGGAAGTCAGCACACTTACACACATTCTATAAACAATGGAAGTCAGCATTCTTACATTCTATAAACAATGGAAGTCAGCACTCTTACACACATTCTATGAACAATGGAAGTCAGCACTCTTACACGCATTCTATGAACAATGGAAGTCAGCACTTTTATACACATTCTATAAACAATGGAAGTCAGCACTCTTACACACATTCTATAAACAATGGAAGTCAGCACTCTTACACACATTCTATGAACAATGGAAGTCAGCACTCTTACACACATTCTATGAACAATGGAAGTCAGCACTTTTATACACATTCTATAAACAATGGAAGTCAGCACTCTTACACACATTTTATAAACAATGGAAGTCAGCACTCTTACACACATTCTATAAACAATGGAAGTCAGCACTCTTACACACATTCTATGAACAATGGAAGTCAGCACTCTTACACACATTCTATAAACAATGGAAGTCAGCACTTTTGTACACATTCTATAAACAATGGAAGTCAGCACTCTTACACACATTCTATAAGCAATGGAAGTCAGCACTCTTACACACATTCTATAAACAATGGAAGTCAGCACTCTTACACACATTCTATAAACAATGGAAGTCAGCACTCTTACACACATTCTATAAACAATGAGTAGTGACTTGTGCAATAGAAAAAACTCATTTAAAGCACATTTTTTCCTCACAAGAAGAAACTACAGATAAAATATTTCTCAGTTTCACAATTAGTCAGAACAAACAAAAATATGAGCCTAACGATTCAAGATTCTGAAAATCTAAGTTGCAAAAGTATATACTTTTTTCCCATACCTATCAATAATTTTCTCATCCTTATCAGAAAGGATAGGATTGGAATAAACGCTATTTTCAATGGATGGGGGAATAGCAAATTCACAACTGGGGTAGTGCCTATGTCCCTTATGGACACGGGCAATCTGTAACCTACTCAAAGCATAGGCACAAACTCATGTCATCTGTGATAAAGGGAGATACTTCCAGCACAGCTACCTAGAATTTTGTAAATAATATGTCATGTTAACAGCTGCGTAGAAGCAGCTGTACCCACCAAGAAGAAATACAGAGCTAACTCAAAAAACAAGCCACCCTTGTGGAATCACAAAATCAATCGGGCTGTATAACAGAAGGAAGAAAATCATAGCAGCACCCAGCAGGATAAAAACACTCTCATCAAACTAAACAAACAACTCAGAGGACAAATAAAGTCTACCAAAGCCAAATTTGAGGCAAGTTTGGCGTCACAGGCCAAGGACAACCATAAAGTATTCTTTAGCTATGCCCACAACCTCAAAGGCAGTACACGATTGTGTGCTGAGCTTATTGTAAATGGAGCTACCTATACTGAGCCAGAAGATATAGCAAACCTCCTGGCTGATAAATTCAGCTCCAACTTTACTCCTCTCCCCCCCCAACCTTCCCTCAGGAAATATCCTCAAATATAACTCCCCCTACTATCACTAGGGAACAGGTCCTTAATGCTCTCTCTAAGACCAAGAGCACTGCATAAATGAGCCCAGACAATATCCAAGAATGACTTCTAAATAGTATGAAACATGATCATTTAACTGTAGCCTCTGATCAGGATTCGGGCCTCATTAATGGAGAAAGGCAGCAGTCATCCTTCTGCACAAAGGTGGGCCATCTACACACCCTGGACACTACAGACTCATAAGTCTCATTAGTCTTTTATATGTAACGCAATGGAAAGAATTATCATGGAGATGATTAAGAGAGATATAATAAACCTTGAGACACTGGACCCAACGCAGTTTGGTTTTGTCAAGGGCAGATCATGCCTATTCAACCTGGTGGACTTCTTTGAGAAGGTCACTAAAGCAATGGATGAGGGCAAAATGGTTCACACTGCCTACCCTGACCTGGCCAAGGCATTTGACACAATTCCCCACTCATGCATTGTTGACAAACTCAAGAGGTTAGGTACAAACCCGTATGTCACCCGGTGGATAGCCACCTGGCTCACAGACAGGACAGAGGAAGTCAGAATTGGGGAGTCCACCTCTACAAAGAGGCCAGTCACAAGTGGAGTCCCTCAGGGATCAGTCCTTGGACCACTCCTTTTTGGTATTTAATTCTCAGAAGTCAAGGCCAATGTCAGTGGTCTCTGGCTGACTAAATTTGCCGATGATTGCAAATTAGGAGCTGTCACTGAATCTCACACTGACACAAATGTTCTCCATGCCAGCCTTTCTCAGGTGCGCGTGTGTGTGTGTGTGTGTGTGTGTGTGTGTGTGTGTGTGTGTGTGTGTGTGTGTGTGTGTGTATGTGCGTGTGTAAATCAAACCAAAAAGTGCGTTCATGTCAGCCACTTGGGCAGGAACATGAAGCACTGGTTGGACAGAGAGGGTGCTGGAGGTTTTGGCATGGCCACTCAGCTGAGGTCTCCACCCTATAGCTGTGCCAGTGGGGAGTCTTATTGGGGATCTGGAGAAAGAGGGAGAAACCAGCCCTGGACTGATTGTGGTCTCTGTGTGCTCTTAAGGGAAACTGTATTTGATGCAGAGAGCTGCACCTGGGAATACTGTGTATGTAACTTGTCATCCTCCCAATGTACATCCCCCACTGCTGCCAGTGGAGAGGATTGAGCTCCTTGATTACTGTTGCCAGTGGTCTGGAGTCACACTATCCTCTCGCCCCTACAGAACGTATATTCCCTCTGCCAAGACCGACAAGAGTAGTTCGCCCTTGTCTGCTCAGAGGACCCCAACAGCTGCAGTGGAAGTGGTTAACCCCTGATCCATAGTGGCTGCAGGTGCTACACCAGAGGGATCCGGGGAAGAGAGTGGTCTGAGGTACAACAAATAGCCACACCAAAGTTACCCACCTGTGGCGTGGCAAAGGCTGTTTGCTTAACCTTTTCTTTTCGTGGCTGAAACAAGGACCGACTGTGGGATCAGTAGTTTGTTCAATGGTCAAGCTGAAAATGGTGCCTCTTTCTCAGGGAAGAGCAGCAGCAAATGCCAGTAAAAACCACAAGTCTAATCGTCATGTTTTTGACAGAAAAACACAATAAAATGCACTTTAATTTCTCTACAGAAAAAATGTTTTTAGTTACTTAATACAACTTTTAAACCAACAGGAAAAAGTTACACTCCCACTTCAAAGTATGATACAGTCTTATGACAGATCGTTAAAAAACAAAACTCCTTGCTTAAAATGACATTCCTAAAGATGAAAGTGATAAAATAGCAATGATATTTAGAAAAATGGAAGGTATTTCCTTGAAAGGAACTTATCTTCCCAGCAAAGAAACAACAGAAGCTGACTATCAGTCCTTGAAAGCCTTAGAGGAGCTTTCACTTTGGCAGAAGTAAAGCTCTGAAGGGTTTCACGACCAAACTTGTCTTAGTGAGCTCAGTTCGAGCTGCCTGACAGTTTGGGCAGGTGGAAGGTGCCCTGAAGCTTTAGAAGCTGGCTGGCTGTTATATTCTTTGCAGGATATAACCAGTACAGCTAAGACTACTGCAGCAGAAATCCATATGATGGGCATAGTACAGTGAACAATATGATGATCACCATGTTATTACTATTTGTTTTCTTTTCTAGTGATGCATACTTGCCTATGTGTTAAATGACAACTTATTTTAGGTGTTAAAAAAAGAATGTTACACTATGTTCCTACGTAATTCAAAGCAGTGAGTTAATATACATGCTGCTTATTTAAAATAAAAAATACAGCTCTGAACTTCCTTATCAGGTCTTCCCCCACACACATACAGTCTGTATCCCTATTCGGTTCACCTGGAGTTCCACGGCCTTAATGTACTTTGTGTGCTGTCCTCCCCACCTTTATCCAAACAAATTAGGTAATTTACCTTTACATTTCCCCAAGCAGCAAACACTAAATGAAAACGAAAGAGACTTGCAAATGGCTTAATACCTGTTTGCAGCAGCTTTTCCTCAGAAATAAGCAATGTTAATTACCCATCAGGGTTATGAGTGGCTGCTGAGGTAGCTTTGTAGCACTTATTACCATTCTGAAAGCAGCCAAAACAGACAGCATTTGTTTTGGAGATGGGATGATTAAGAAGGACTAATAAGGCAAAAGATATTTTTCAAGAAGAATTTTTTTTCTTCAACTGTGTTTGCTCCCCTCCTGCTGATTACAAGTACACTGTAGTGTACATAGCATACGTAGCCAACGTCCTTGTATTAATGGCTTCTGCCCAGCGGGACTTAGCCAGATGACTTATACTGTCCGGTTACTGCCTACGATTTGAAGCTACAACAAATAAAAATGAAGAAAATAATGAGGGTATACAGAGACTTTGCACATGGCCATATTTTTACTTGGCTGTGGGATAATATACAACGAATCCAAGGTAATATGAATGCCAGTGAGTCAGAAGAGCATCATACTACCTTAAGCAATGAGATTGAAATTAGACAAGTTGATGTAAAGGGTATGACGAATAAGCCCATTGGAGTTCACAACAGTTCAATGCTCGCTCTGGATACTGTGGTAAAGGGGAGGTGTAGAATCAGCTGGTCCGGGATTATCAGGAGCTTCAATCAGTACACAGGCCAACAGCATTGACCCCAATGTGCTAGGCCTAACGTTCACAATGCTTCTTTTCCGGGTCTATATTAGAACATTGAGGTTTCAAACCTTTGAATGTTCTAATATCGAACCCTACAAAGCGAAAGCTTAAAATATCGAAGCAACAGAAACCCAAATTCTTTCCTAGGGAAAGAATTTGGTTGTCCGTTTTTGTTGCTTCGGAATTTTCAGCGCTGTGGTGGAAAGTTACGGGTCGGGTTCAGGTAAGTGTGCGATTGTGTGGATGTGAGGGTTAGGTATGTGTACGATTGTGTGGACGTGAGCGTTAGGGCAGGTTAGGTGAGTTAGGGTTAGGGAATGGGTGAGGTGAGCGTGCGATAATGACAGACCTTAGGGTTAGGGTTTGAGTTAAGGTAAGTGGATAGTTAGTGGTGTGTGTATAGTTTAGTGTAGGGTTAGTTGTAAGATTTTAGGTGTATGTGTGTGGATTGTTGTTTGTTTGGTGTGCTTGTGTTGTGTGTATGTGTTTTGGAACAGCGATTTATTTCCCTAGGAAAACAAATCGCTGTTCTGACAGTTCGAGATTGTAAGCTTTCGCTTACATAGGGTCGATTAATCACCGTTCGCTTCTTTAAGCAGTCGGTGATCTAATATAGACCCTTTTTTCCAGTTTTACTGGTTCCTGTAAAGAAGAAAGGAAACATGAGAAGGAGCCAGTCACAGAACTGGAATGTGAAAAGACGGAAGACATCTATTTGACTGATAATGGTGACTATGCTGCACTGTCAGAGAAAGAGTTACAAGTACTCAATAAGGGCTTAACATTTGTGCCAAGTGTGGGTTTGAGTTTCAGTGATGTGATTTTAGATTTAAGGATGTTTGGGAGGAATTTAGAATTGAAAAAACTGTTTGGTGATAATGTTGCCACCCGTTCTGGTGAATCGATGCAACCGAGTGTTTTCAATCCACCGATCAGCCCAATTATTGAAACTTTTTTTAAGAACCTGAGAAAATGATATTGTGACATATTTAAATTCTAAGCATGGTGCAGTGTTTTATAACTTAATTGTTGGACAGAGGAATGCCTTAAGATCTCAAATGCATAATAGAGATATTACAATTAAACTTACTGATAAGGGGAGTGTGGTGGTAGTGATGGACCATGATTTTTATTTCAGCAAATTGCCGAATATGTTGAAAGATAGGACAACATACCAACAGCTCAACATACCAACAGCTCTCCTCCACTGAGGTGAAAATGTTGGTAGATAAGGTAAAACATGATTTACTTGTCTATAAAGAAAGTGGGCAAATTAAAGATGAAATATTTAGATTCATATGGATAGAGCATTCAGTGTTCCCACTGTTTAAGGCTCTTCCGAAAATACACAAGGACCCCGAGAACCTGCCCCTGTGACCTACTGTATCAGGCAGGGTTGGGTTATGGAGAATGCATTTATATTGGTGGAATCCAAGTTGAAAAAGGTATTAACCTACAACACACAGACTGAGCACTACAGAAGCCCTACAGTACCTACAACATACAGACTGGGTACTGCAGAAGCCCTACAGTTCCTACAACAGACAGACAGAGCAGAACAGAAGCCCTACAGTACTTACAACACACAGACTGGGCACTGCATAAGCCCTACAGTACCTACAACACACAGACTGGGCACTGCATAAGCCCTACAGTACCTACAACACACAGACCAAGGACTACAGAAGCCCTACAGTACCTACAACACACAGACTGGGCACTGCAGAAGCCCTATAGTACTTACAACACACAGACTGAGCACTGCAGAAGCCCTACAGTACCTACAACACAGACTGGACACTGCAGAAGCCTTATGGTATCTACAACAGGCACAATGAGCACATTAGAAGCTCTACAGAATATACAACAGACAGACTGGAAGAAGTTACAAGTCTTCTACCTTGCCCACCTTATCATGAAGGGGTTCACATCCAGATCAAAGGAGGTCATCGTGCCCCTGTACTCCTCCCTTATCAGGCCCATGATTGAGTACAATGCCCCATTTGGTATGTACCTCACCTGGCACTTACAACAGCTGGAGAGACCCCAGAAGTACCTCACCAAGAGGATCAAGGGTTTCCAACATATGTCATATGCTGCCAGGCTAAAGAAACTCCAGCTCTATTCAGTAGCATACCGCCTGCTCAGAGGTGATCTGTGCCTGACATACAAGGCCATGTCCAACCAGGAATTGATGGACATGCTCCACCTCAAAAAATCAAAATCCATAAGAACCACGAGAGCCAAAGATTTAAACCTCAGTACAAACATGAATAGAACATGCTGGAGGGACAGATTCATAACTCAGAGGCTTCCCATACTCTGGAACAAAATCCCAGTCCATGTTAGGCAGAGCCCCTCACTGACTCTCTTCAAGAGAAATCTTGACGAGTGGATGGGAGATCGTAGGTTTACCCCAGGGGTCACCCCTGTATCGCTACTTAACAGAGGCACAGTAAACTAATTTTAATAAGTAAGGGGTTCTTCAATGTGTCACTACTAGACAAAGGCACAGTATTCTAAATTTACTCTATACACCTTAGTACCACTACATGGGGTGGCAAAAGCCACATCTCTAGGGCTAGGCTTGGAAATGCCTCAGGGCAGATAGCCTAGTACTAAACTATGAAACTATGAAACAAAAAATAAAATAAAAAATAAAAAAATCTGTCATGCTATATGTCATCGTAAGAATCAGCAGATTGGCTGATTCCTCCAGGTGGAAGTAGCACAGAGGCAGAAAAGTGAAGCAGAATCAGAAGGGTACAGCCGATGCACAACAAGTTGAAAATATAGTGTTGGACAATTGCTTTCTTCCCAGGTGAAGGACCAGCACAGGTACAAGTAAGGCAAGATATGAATACAGGGGAGGACCTGAGAGCAGTACTCATGGGTCCTAAACTGAATCAGACCCTGAAGTCAATGTTCCAGTTCTGATCCAGTAGAGTTTCTATACTGGTACGGAATTAGTGTGTGAATACTGAATACTATGCACATCTCCTGACCATGTCGCGAGGAAATGTTGTGCCAGTAAACCCATACATGTAGTGCTGAAAGTACGAAGACTATGTAATACAGTCAGCCCAGCTGGGACCCACTTTGATACAAAGATATGTCTGTACAGAGAACATGAGAATCATCCAGGAACAAAGATAAGAATGTGCTCCACGGACCCTACTCAGAAGTGCTGGGAAAAAGGACAAGACAGATGCCACAGCTTCCAGTAGCCAGCATTTTGTCAGACCAAAAGAGGCCACATGCTTCTTTACCAAAACAATGCCATAAAAACATTATGATATGACTGTATTTCATGATGAACCTCCCTCCTTCCAGCCCTTGTTTTGTCAGTCATGCATGCAAAAGACAGTTCTTTTATTTAGTATCTTTCTAGTTGTGGATTAACTACTTTATCTGTTGTAGGACAGGTATCGTTGTCATCACAAGGCACTTACTGGGACATAAGCCACAGTCAGTACCAGGTCAAACAAATTAGGCATGTCACTGGACATGCACACTGAAGTGCCTCCTTTTCCAAACTTAATTTTTCGACTACACCAAAATGTTGGAAATGCTGACCACCACTATTTGCACATTTTCTAACTAGAGCCTCATGATGTATTAGTCTGTCCCCTGACTCGTGACTCTTCCAACTTTACAAAGTGAAGTCTACTTGCAGCCTCACCCTCTGATTTCACCAGGCAATGGACAAGACAACCCTGGGTCAATGCAGCAGGAACAAGTCATAAGGAAAGCACAACAACTGGACAGGGAGTACCCTTCATTCACAGTGCCACAATCTGTTTTAAACTCCTACAATGGTGAATGCCAGAGAGGACAAATACCCAACTGACCGGGTACATTTGGCTACTTATACAACATGCCCAGTGCTACTGCTGCTGAAGTATTAACACATCTATAATCACAGCCTCCTGGACACATGGTAGCATCTGGCCATCCCTTAAACAACTCAGATGTGCACTCATGACTGGAAGCCTGTAAAAACATAGCATCACTATTATTGTACCACTAGCTAAGGAAATGAAGTGCCCTACGTACATACACGGCCAGTGCCCTGCTGCAGCATTTTCAAAATTAGAAACATGGAAATCCAAGTACCTTTCTCTGAAGCCTGTAATATAGGCCCAATCAAAGCACTGCAAGTCGGGTGCGTATACTTCAAGCAGAACGATGCGAGTGCAGTTACAAGGAATCGTGAGGCTGGCTCAGTCAAACAGAGAATCTAAACAAAGAAAAAAAAGTCAATGTGAACATTTTACAAAAAAAAAAACTGTTACAATGAGACAACAGTAAGAATAATGTTAATGTTATAAGACTGAATACCACCAACCTATCAGGAAACAAAATGAGAAGAACAAACTGCAGCCACTCATCATTCCATGACCGATGCAACTGGATGACTATACAAACTACTGTCAAATGTACATCTGACAAGACGTCTGAACCAGCTGAAGGGCAGGTAGGTGTGTGTGTGTGTGTGTGTGTGTGTGTGTGTGTGTGTGTGTGTGTGTGTGTGTGTGTGTGTGAGAGAGAGAGAGAGTGTGTGTGTGTGTGTGTGTGTGTGTGTGTGTGTGTGTGTGTGTGTGTGTGAGAGAGAGAGAGAGTGTGTGTGTGTGTGTGTGTGTGTGTGTGTGTGTGTGTGTGTGTGTGTGTGTGTGAGTGTGTGAGAGAGTGTGTGTGTGTGTGTGTGTGAGAGAGTGTGTGTGTGTGTGTGTGTGTGTGTGTGAGAGAGAGTGTGTGTGTGTGTGTGTGTGTGTGTGTGTGTGTGTGTGTGTGTGTGTGTGTGTGTGTGTGTGTGTGTGTGTGTGTGTGTGTGTGTGTGTGTGAGAGAGAGAGTGTGTGTGTGTGTGTGTGTGTGTGTAGGAACGAACAACATACAAAAAACTGTCAACAGAGAAAAAGCATCCCACTGTATTTATCAAGTGTTATAAGCAACAGAGACCACAAAAGGTCCATGGCTATATCTCAGAAGAGACATTTGCAGGCACTGTGATATAATTACTTATCTGACAATAGGTCAGTTCCATTACCTTTAGAAACTTAAAAACATGCTGATGGAAACCACCAAACTGCCCACAATCCACCTGAGTGTTTTAGCTACACTTCTACCTCATTCTGATCTACTGCTCTTCAGCATCCAAACTGTCGATGTGTTGTAGCATTCCTACTATACACACACACACACACACACACACACACACACACACACACACACACACAGTAATATTTCCTCGTGTCAGCTCCTAAATCATCACCCCTTCTAAATGGTATTTAGAGCTCTTCAATTCCCCAATAATTCCACTTCACCAATCCATTGTATGACAATTACGAATGCTCACACCACATCCTCCTTGTGTTGCACAGTGTGCCCCCTGCCATACCTCACATTAGTACACACATTTTGGTAATTTTTCTTTGGATACTCTCTCAGCCTTCCTGCTTAAGGTACAGCCTCTAGAACTGGACACAGTACTTCTGCCTCCACTGTGCTCTGACTTCTACATCAGCAGCCTCCACAATGCAGCACTGTACCTCAGCATTCTGGTGACAGCGGCTGCCTCCCTCACCTGCTGCACTTAATGACGGACCCTTAGGTTACCCTCCGCTCTCCAAGTACTCGTTATCTTCACTGTTTCCAACAGCACGAACCAAGCATCACTGAACCCTGAAGCAAGCATGCATTCGTCAGCATTCGCCTACACCACATGCCCCTCCCACAACTCCCCTGAAGCCATTGGCATACATCATGCTACCATTCTGCACGAACCAAGCATCAGTCCTGAACCCATGGAAGTTTGCAGCATGCATTCCAGCAGTCTCAGAGTCTTGCAGCCTGACCACATGCCCTCCCACAACTCTCCTGAAGCCATTGGCTGTTTCCAAACCAAAGAATGTGCCAAGCATCACACTGAACCCTGAAGCAAGCATGCATTCGTCAGCATTCGCCTACACCACATGCCCCTCCCACAACTCCCCTGAAGCCATTGGCTGTTTCCAACAGCACGAACCAAGCATCACACTGAACCCTGAAGCAAGCATGCATTCGTCAGCATTCGCCTACACCACATGCCCCTCCCACAACTCCCCTGAATCCATTGGCATACACATCATGCTACCATTCTGCACGGCCTGAAGTCGTGCATCAGTCCTGGAACTCCATGGAAGTTTGCAGCATGCATGCTTCCTTAGCAGTCCTCAGAGTCTTGCAGCCTGAATGCCCTCCCAGAAGTCCTCCAACTTATATGGCACATACATCTTCTCATTATTCTCCTGCAGCATGCATGCCCCCCAGGCAGTACACCAAGCCATAAAGAATGTGTGCCCACTTAACGTTACCCTGATCCCTGCAGCAACACTCTCCCACAGCATGTACGCATTCCCAGCATTCTCCTACAGCATGTATACCCTCCAGGCAGTACACCAAGCCATAAAGAATGTGTGCCCACTTAACGTTACCCTGATCCCTGCAGCAACACTCTCCCGCAGCATGCATGCATTCCCAGCATTCTCCTGCAGCATGTATACCCTCCAGGCAGTACACCAAGCCATAAAGAATGTGTGCCCACTTAACGTTACCCTGATCCCTGCAGCAACACTCTCCCACAGCATGCATGCATTCCCAGCATTCTCCTACAGCATGTATACCCTCCAGGCAGTACACCAAGCCATAAAGAATGTGTGCCCACTTAACATTACCCTGATCCCTGCAGCAACACTTTCCCGCAGCATGTACGCATTCCCAGCATTCTCCTACAGCATGTATGCCTTCTTAGCATTTGCTTGCAATGTGGATGCCTCCCCCAGTATTTCTCTTTTTTAAACAAGAAACATCTTAATTAAATTATTGCTTATGACACAGGCAATCATACATTTACATAAATGAAAACAAATCATATTGACATAATTTTAGATGGAAACATTAAACATTAGAAACCATATAAACAATTTTAGTTGCAAACATTATGCATAACATAATCTATAGTCACTGTCACTCAAACATTACATAGCTTATTCAAGTCTTGCCTTCTTTTAAACTTCATTCCTCCTCCAAAATGTTATTCTGCCTGTATTGCTCCCGCAATTCCAATTTTTCTCTCTATGTAATTTGCTCCTACCTTTTTCTAAAGATCTCATTTTCACTTGTTTTATCTCTGTTACTATATTCATTACTTCTAGTAAAGTCAGTTTAGACTTTGATTTCCATTTTCTAGTAATTGCTTTTTGGCAGTCACCATAACTGGACTCTTTATCATATCGCATGCTCAGAAGAGTGAACGACAGATAAATCGACCCCCATGTAAGCAAAAGCTTACAATGTCGAAACTTCAGAACAGCAATTATTTCCCAATGGAAAACAATCGCTGTTCCAAAACAAAAAAAAACAGTAAAACACTACTTAACATGGGGGGCTGTGCCCCCACACCCCCCTACTTAAATATACCAACTCCGAGATCGCACTACAGTGCCGAAAAGGCAAAGTAGCGAAAGCAGGCAAACTAATTCTTTCCCGGGGAAAGAATTTGCTGAAACGCTGCTTCGCTATTTTGCCTTTTTGTGCTTTACTGTTCAACAAAAACGCATTTGACAACCTGCATCTGCGACAGCGTAATAGGGAACCGGACTCAGCAAGGCCTTAATATGTCTAGGCAACTCTGATTCTGTATCATAGCTCAAAAAAATTATTTCCATAGTTATACCGATTTGCTCACGCAGCATTTCTGATAGAGTAGTCTGCAGCGAATTTTTAAAGTTTGCTAAATCATTACACTCTCAAAAACATGTTCCCAGTTACCTCTTTCTTCCCCGTCACACCTCCAACACTTGCTATCTACCTGAGGGAAAAAAGTCTACTTGGGATATAAAAATAGCTACATAAACACTTCCAAGCAAAAATCCTACTACTAATTATCCCTTTTTCAACAGCAGCTTCTATTATAAATTCTACTAAAACTCTACCAGTGCTAGTCTTTCGCTTAGGACCCCATTTTTCTTACTCTTTGCCTATACTCTGATATTGGTCTTTGATAGGGAATGCAATTTCTAGCCTGCAGTCCAAATAAATTTTTGTCCTCTTCCCATTCTATTACCATTTCCGGTCTTATTATTTGCTCCCAACAACTTGGTTCCTTTGCCAGTTTTCTCTAATGAAATTCCAGGCCTTCTTGCCTATTGTCTGCATCCCTAATTGCAGTTATCCCTATTAGCAGAATCTCCTTTCTCATCCCCATATTGGGTTAGTTCTTATATTCATTAAGCAGCAGAAAGTACTCGAATATTCTATATGATTATTGGCTATTCTCTTTAAGGATATTCGTCCAAAATCCCAGACTCTCCCTGTTTCTTGAGCTTCCCTGTTTCGTCATCATCCCTTTCCACTTTGAATTACACCTTTCTGCTTGTGCTATGTATAGCAGCCTTAACTGAATTGCTCTAAAAGGTTTGCTATTGTTTCTTCGAACGGAAAAACATTTTCCGTTCGAAAAAACGAATAGTAATACTGAAAAGAAAAAAAAAGAACGGTGACAATGTCGAACCAAATGCTCGACACATTTGACTTGACATTGTGAAAACCACCACGTGATAGCTGTATAGAAGCTGATATAAATCAGACCTCTATATGACAAATCACATTTTTGCAGGGGAGCAAGCCCCCCCATGCACCCCCATGTGGGGGGCTGCACCCCTCCCCCACTTATATATTCTAACTCCGAGATCGCACTACAGTGGGGATGTGGATGAATTTCCACTCCCCACTGTACCGTGATCTCCGTGCAGATAGTCGACTTACACTTATGCGAATGCAGTAGTGCATTCACATAAGTGTAGTCGACTATCTGGTTCACAAATGTTTGTGCGCTCGACATTCTGATGTTCGTCACACTGCAGCCGACAGAATGTCATTCGCACAAACGTATGTAAACCGCTCTAAAACACCCATTCATATCAGGTAATCCCAAACCACCTTTTTCTATTGGAAGAATCAGCTTATTCCCTTTGACTCTTGCCGTCTTCCCCTCCCTGATAAAATTCTTCAGCTCTTTATTAACTGCTATCCACAACTTCTCCTCTGGTTGACAAAAATATGCCTAACCTGTGTATAAAACTAAAGGGACTAAAAACATTTTGACTGCTTGTATCTCGCTATCCATATCCATAAAACAGAGCTGTCAGTTTCTCAGTATTTGTATTATCTTTTGTTTAGTCTCTTCTCAAATATCCTTAGCTGCCACAACAGAATTCTTTTTAATCTGTACTCCTAAGTACTTCATTTTATCATGTATTGTAGAGCCAATTAGTGTGTGGGTACATAATTTACGGCTATTGCTTTTGTTTTATCTTCACTAATTTTGTATCCTGAAAAGACTTGAAACTGTCTCAAAATGTTTCACTACACTGAAATGTCTTTTCTGGTTTTATCAGATATAAAATAATATCATCTGCAAATACAGCCATCATTTCTTGACTATCATACCAATTACATCCTTTTTCTGAGTTCCTTATTTTCTTTGCCAATGGTTCTAAATTGTTACTTGCATTATAAGCGGAAAGAGGACACCCTTGCCTGGTTCCTCTACTCAAACAGAACTTATCAGAGACGAACCCACCCACTTAAATTTTTGCCTCCAATCCCTCATGTGACACCCCACCTCTGGGCCAGTAATAAAGGAGCCTCAATCCTCCCCACTGGCACCAGTGGGGGACATTCACTGAGAGGATAACAGGCACACACACACAGTGTCTCCAGCTGCAGCACTCTGCATCAAGCACAATTTCCCTTAAGAGCACACAGGGAACATCAGTCCGGGGCTGGTTTCTCCCACTTTCTCCAGATCCCCAATAAGACTTCCCACTGGCACAGCTATGGAGTTCAGATCTCAGCAGAGTGTCCAAGCCAAGACCTCCAGCACCCTCTTTGTTCAACCAGTGCTTTGTGTCTCTGCCCAAGTAGCTGACACCAACACTCTGAGGTTTGATTTACACACACACACACACACACACACACACACACACACACACACACACACACACACACACACACACACACACACACACACACCCTTTGAAAGGCTGGCACAGGTTTACTATCTATGCCCCCTTCTGCCCAGACTATAAGGTAGTTATGACTGCCACCAGACACTCCTGCCAGCTGCCTTACAAGGGTACCCAATATACTGAGTGAAATGAATATTAATATAAATGGTAGTATGACCAAAAGCAAGGCTATTAGGAGTGGCCCACACAGTGTCACCAAATAAACATGCAAATATTCTCAAAACTTAAAATAGCTCTACAGAGATCAGCCACAATGAAAGGGTTAAATATATTTAATAATAAATAAAAGAACAAGAAAATACTAACTATATACTCACAGTGACATCAGAGTTCAAAATCACAGGAAATACTAAAAATAACATTGAAGGACAGGCTCACACAAATAAAGAAAAACAATATCTAAATTAAACTTCACTATATTCCTGACTGAAGCCGAGAGAGTTACTATTCCCTACTTACTTTAGTAGAGCAAGGCAGATGTGGTGAATGGTCCTTCTTGTTGTCAGGCCCAAGACAGGATATGGAATACTCTCGCTCACTAAGAGACTTCTCGCAATAATATCTAAAATACTACTTCTGGGATACCTTGCAGAATGACATCACATCTGACTTCTAATTTCTCATGCAAACCCCCATTGCTGGAAGCTTGCAGGATTTAGCACCTACCTGTAAAAATATGCACACAAGGACTTTTGCTCAGATCTGTGACAGGTGCTGGAAGTCATAAAACAATTTCATTCCTCCATGATTTCAGAGTAGTAATTAGTTCACACCAAGACAATGCAAAAAGCTTCCTATTACAGACGTTGTGTCTCTGGCTGCATTGAAACCTGTGAGATCACATCTTTATGCACCAGACAGTAAAATGATTTAATTTCAGATACATTTTAAAGTTTACTGGACTGAGGTTAACCTTCCAGTTTCCTCTGTTAAAACATATACATCTCAACAGTTGTAATAGTGCATGTACATTTCTGTTCTCTCCAGTAGGACACACTGTGGATATATTTCAAACACAAGCACTTTACAAATACCTTTTTAACACAAACGTCTGTACAAATCAGTTTGACATACACATGACATACAGTTCTAATACATTTGTAACACAAACATCTTGTATAAATCAGTTGGATATTCAAAAGACATATCATTCTTTACAGAACTCCAGTTGACTATGCTGGCAGTACCTCCTGTCACACCACACCCCCCGAAGACTCAAGCTAGTTTTTCAACTGCCCCTTGAGAAATGTTGCTTGAGAAGAATGAGCCTATCTGGAAATACATTACCCCATACCCTGTCTTGAGATCCCAGCTGCCTTGGCATTGCTGACCCCAGTACAGTGCTGCACTGTCATATCATATACCTGCAACCCTAGGCTCCACCATAGTAACTTGCAATTTTGCTGGCTGACTTGCTGTAGCCATAGATCCCCCTCAGACTCCTCCTGCCTCATACTGCAGATTCTTATAACCAGGGCCTCCCTATCAAGGCAAGGATTCATGGTGTAACATGGTACAGTTTGTGCCCCTGCCACCTGTCTAGCAGTTCTACCATGTAGTTAACAGCACTGACCTTTCTTACCACTCTGAAGGGTCTCTCCCAAGCTGCCTGCAGCTTATTGTGTCTGCCAGGAATGAGAAACATAACCTGCTACCTCACAGCATACTCTCTGGCTCGATCATTCCTGTTATACCAGACCTTTTTCTGCTGTTGGGCTTCTGCCAGGTTTTCCAGGGCCAAGCCCATGAGTTCCCTGAGCCTCTATTGAGGTTTAGGACATACGCCACAACAGACTCTTTGTGGGATTCACACTCACCCTCTCACCCACTGAAAATCAAATCTAGAGGTCCTCTTACCTGATGCCTATACAGCAACTCAAAGGTGAAAAACCTGTGGATTTCTGGGGTACCTCTCTGTATGCAAACAGCAGATGGGGCAAATATAAGTCCCACTCTGTCTTAAACTGGTCTGCAAATGCCCATAGCATGGTCTTTAGTGTAGAGTTTAACCTCTCCACAAGACCATTAGTCTGGGGATGGTAGGGGTAGTCTTTAGGTGCTTCACCAAACAGTGCTTTCAGAGACAAGACAGCAGATCTGACATGAAATTAGCACCTCTGTCAGTCAGTATTTCTCTTGGGAAACTTACCCTGCTGAAAATCTCTAACAAAGCATTTGCCACCTTCTCTGCCTCAATAGAGGACACAGCCACCACCTAAGGTTTTCGGTTAGCATAATCTACTACCAGTAGGATATATGTCTTCCCTATGGAACCTGGGGTGTTCAGCGGCCCAATAATAGAAACTCAAAGTTTCACCAGTAAAAACACAAAAACAGGGCTAGTTTTCCATCAAACAAGACACCTGGGTGAAAAATTCTCTATTTTATTCATTCTGGTACCTCGGCCTTTCACCTTCAAAGGAATAAATGATACATCAACATATCCCTTCTTTTATATCATCTAACATCAATAATACTGCCAATAATCCAATTAACCCGTTCTAATTAAGTTTCAGTAATTTAGATAGCATATCCTAAGCTCTGTATTACAAATATATTTTATACATAATGCATTTTAAATATGTAATTTAAGGCAAAAAACACACTAATAAAAGCAGAACATATAAACTATTTGCATATCATACTAAAGTGCATATTAGCAGACACATTTTAATATTCCCTTTCAAAATCAAGTGTTAAAAAGCATGTTATTCTTGGTTCACATACAAAACAATCCAAAATAACATACATTAAATATTCTTAATGTCCACTAAATTATGCCCATAAATGTACCTGCTCGATACAATACCTTAAAAAGTTAAATTGCTATCAATATTCATGCCCCTCGGTAAAAGTTTTCTAAAATTTATCATCATCCTGCATTCTAATCTAACTTTTCCTTAAAATTTCCCATTTTCCATATGTGGTCGTGCCAAAACACTGAAAAACATGCTTGATTACTTCCCCCATGTACAGAAACAAAATGCTCTGCAACTGGGCTTAAACGATTCCTTTTCCTAATATCCCCTAGGTGCTCCATAATTCTCACCTTTACTTTCCTTTTTGTCTGCCCTATGTACCACTTCACTTGTTCACAACCGCAACCTATAGCATACATAACACTCTGTGAATTACAAAGAAAATTCTCTCTTGCCTTATATAACTGACCATTAATTTTATACCCATCAAGATTTTTAACCCTATTGCAAACATTACAACTTCCACATGGACGCATCCCAACCCTGCCTATATTTTCCTTTAGTCCATGATTCCCACTGAGTATTTCCTTCAAATTTCCAAATCTTCCATAAGAAAAGGTTATGGATCTAGTGAAAAGATGTCCCATGTTCATATCTTCTTTAACCATATACCAACATTTTCTAATAATTTCTTCTACTATATGAGAAAAAGGAGAGAATTTTTTGACAAAAAATAGTTTATGCTCAACCACAACCTGATCCTTTTTGTAACCATTATCTCAGTTTCTATTAACTTGACCAAATCTTGTTTTTTTATTACCCCCGATAACTGCCTTTCTGGCTTCTTCAAGAAGACACTCAGAATTCTCCCTATTTTTCAGCCTATCAAAGACATCCATTAAATATGTCTGTTTTAACCCTTCTTCCAAAGTGAGAAATAAAAAACAAACCACGTAAAAGGATAAAAACAGCTCCTTGTAAATAAGTCATACATAAAAGCAAAACCAAGGAGGCGATAAACACAGCAGGATAAAAGCAAACAAAATGTAATGGCGTATGAGAGCTTTCGTGTTGCTTCCACAAAAGTATTTGAATAAATTATTTTAAATTCTCCTAGAAGTAATGCCTTAATCAAATGTGGGGGATGCATACTTCTTGCGTGCAAAAAATTGTTAACTGAAGTTGGTTTGCTATGTGGTATAAATTGTACACTAACTCCTCTTTCACATATAATTCCACATCCAAGAAAATGATACTGGTAGACTTTATCTGATGGATGAATTTTAAACCATGTTCTGCACTGTTCAGATCTTCCAAAAGTCTCAAAAAAAATTTTGTTGTTCAACTTTACATACAAAAATTTCATCATCTATGTATCTTCCATAATAAACTACATTTCCAGCAAAATATCTATTCTGATATACGAGCTGGTTCTCAAATTTTCCCATATAAACTATACCATATTATGGGGCAAAGGCCACCCCCATTTCTGTACCTCTTTTCTGAAGAAAAAAAATATTTTCCATTTAAAATAATTGTGTGTTAAACAAAATTCCAACAAAAAGAAAAGAGGAGTGAGGACACTCCCCCATCATTCTTCCCATGGCCTCTAAGCCCCCCTTTACTTCAATGTTCGTATATAATGAGCTCACATCCACTGAGACCCAAAAGTAGTCATCCTGACATTTAATTTTCTCAAGATCTTAACACAAATCCCCAGTATTTCTTATGTGAGATTGTACTTTTTTCAAATATTTTTTCAAGTGAAAATCTAAGAATCTACCAACGTTCTCCAAATATGATCCTATCACAGATACAATGGGCCTACCTGGGGAGATTTAAGACTTTTATATATTCTCAGTTTCACATAAACGTTTAGGTTCTTAGGTTCCTTCACAAACAACTGTTGAATATCCCTGGTATTCAGAAAACCTAATCTCTCCCCCTCTCCAAAATTTCCAATAGTTCTTCATTAAGTTTTCTCAGCGGGTTGTTAAACAATTCTGTATAATCATCCTCCACAAAAATTAAATCTTTCACCATTTTATCATAATCCTTATTCATCACCACTCAATTGCCTCCTTTGTCTGCTTGTAGAAAAATAATCTCATTTAGTTGCAAACGCATTGTTTGTAATTCATGCCATTCTTTTTTGTCAAATTATAACTTTTTTCACTTTTTAAAAAATCATCATATTCACATTCTAACTGACTACAAATCACATTTTCAAACATTTTAATACGTTGGCAATTTGGGTGACATAAATTTACTTTTATTGGGAGAGAGATAGGGTACATGAAGATGGCCATATCCAGTATCAAATTTGTTGTTAACTGCAACTCCAGGTTCACATTCGCGTACATCATCAGCTACAATTGGTTCATTAATATCAAAAAATGCATCACTCTCATAAATGCTTACATTTAACAGTTCTTCATCAATGTCTTGAACACTTTCATGGCCCTTAGAAATAGAGCCTGCATTTTCACTACCTTTCAAGTCAAAAAATGCCCTTAAATACAATTTAGACAAAAATGTTTTGCATCCAATATTACATCTGCTGAACAAGGAATCCTCGTAGGAACAAATTTGGGACCCAGCATTAATACATTTACCGAGTCTGTTGTTAACTCTACATCTGGCAAATTTACTGTTTTTAATTCTTCACTGGCTGTTCCCCTCTGTGAAACAACCACTGTAGTAGTTTCCAAGTTATTATTATTACAGCTTTGACTGTTTTTACCTTCATTTACGTTGCTCTTTTTAAAACTCTTGCCTAAAGCGTTCATACAGACATAACTATGCTCTACCATGTGTGCATCAACATTTTTATCTAGCATCACACTTACCCCATTAGCAAGGTTATTAAAGTTTGCATTGTATACATCAGCATAAGATTTTCCCCATCAACCAGATTAATTTTTGATGTCCTCAAACCATCGTGAACAACACAGGTCTT
Source organism: Protopterus annectens (assembly GCF_019279795.1). Taxonomy (NCBI): domain Eukaryota; kingdom Metazoa; phylum Chordata; order Ceratodontiformes; family Protopteridae; genus Protopterus; species Protopterus annectens. The sequence goes on from NC_056739.1 coordinate 140,077,472, forward strand.
AAACTTCAAACACTCATTTCCAACTGGTATATTAGGCAACAAATTATTAACAGTACAAAAAGTCCCAAAAGTCATATTATTTACTTTTGCCTTCTGTTGTCATTGTACACTCCATTCCGTCGTCCTTTCCAATTGTAACTTCGTGTCTGTCTTTGTTTGGTGGAATGTGTACCTGCTGTCAAGATTTTGACCCATTACTTACTTCACCTGAAGAAACTTCTTCGAATGAAACACTTTTCTTACTGCCAACACTCGTTTCTACTAAAGAAAGTGAAAAATCACGGGGCCTTCTCTCATAAGAAGTTCCGCCTCGTTTTCTAAATCTGCCCTGTCGTTTATTTGGCTTCATGGAATAAACCATATTCTTCTCAAAGTCATTAATGTCTCGGCTCAGTTTTTTCTTTTTACGAGCCAGGGCATTTTTCTCTATCTCCTGGATTCTCTGCTTAACATCCATCATAATTGTTCTATATCTCTCTTTTGATATCTCCTCAAGCAGAGAGTCCTGAAGACTTGTGATTTGCCTTCATAACCTGTCAATAACTCTCAGGTTACGCTTCATCAAAATTTGAAGCCAAGTTTGACTGCACTTCAGGGAAGCCTCTCTCCATTCTACTAGCAAATCACCCTCTTCCTCCAAAAATCCAGCAGCAGGCAAATGAGTAACTCGTAAGCCCCTCGGGGTTATATTAAAAGCAATATATTTTTCCAACAGTTTATTATCATAAAAGACAGTCACCTCTTTGGATAGAAGTCGCTCAGGTTGAATAAACTTCTCCATGCGACTCTCATCAGCATTCGAGCCCCACAGGTCATCTTTAGACGGTTTTAATTCCTGCTCACAAAGGAAATCCAACAGCAAAACACCACCAGTGGCTCCCATTCCTTCCAAATGCGACACAGGCAGCACATTAGATGAAACATTTAATGTAGAAGCCAGCTCCATATATATAACAGAAACTCTTAAAAGTTACACCAGCAAAAACACAAAATTTGAGCTAGTCTTACATCAAACAAGACACCAGGGTGAAAAATTCTCTATTTTATCCATTCTGGTACCTCGGCCTTTCGTCTTCAAAGGAATAATGATACATCAACATATCCCTTCTTTTATATCATCCTGCATCAGTATGATATGCAAACAGTTTATATATTCTGCTTTTATTAGTGTATTTTTTGCCTTAAGTTGCATATTTAAAATGTATTATGTATAAAATATACTTGTAATACAGAGCTTCGGCTATGCTATGTAAATGACTGAAACTTAATTAGAACGAGTTAATTGGATTATTGGCAGTATGACTGATATTTGTTTTCGCTGGTGTACAGCAGTCCCACAATGTCCATAGCTACCCATCGAAACAGCTCCTCAATCACAGGCAAAGGCAGCAAAGGAGCTTTGACCTTGTTTTCTGTCTTGCATACTTTTTGGCACTGCTCACAAGTCCCGCAGTACCCTGTTACATCCCTTGCAATCCCAGGCCAATAAAGGTTCTGCATAATATGTCTCTTGGTACACTTTATGCCCATATAGCCTGCAAAGGGAATGTCATGGGCTATGACTACAAGTGCCAGACGGTAGGCTCTGGGCACTACCAACTGCTGTAGTCTCTCACCCTCTAGCCCTCCCCTCAGGGATCCATTCTGTATACAGTAACCCTTTGTTCCACTATACGGAATCCCCTTTTCCTTCAGAATCAGGCACCACCCTAGCTACCACCCTTAAGCCTTGTAATGTACGGTCTGAAAGCCGAACCTGTCTAACTCTCTCTTTGTAACCCTTCCCACTTCCCCTTCCACAGTAAGTTTGGTATCCCTCTGACAGTGGTGCCTCTCTGTCAGCCTGGGTACTACTACTCACCTCTACCCTTACTCACTCTATCCAAAGGAACATCAGTACCCACCAAGAGCTGTGGTTCACCTTCAGTCTCACTGCTACAGGGTAGCTCCCTCCCTGAAGTGGCCAATTCACCAGTCCTGGCTTCAAGTGTGCAGTCTGTCTGGGTCCCCCCCCAGGCTACCAGACCAACATGCCTGTCTCCAAGCCTGACTGCATGTCACTGCATGCACACAACGTACTGCATTATCAAAATCATTCCTTATCAGGATATCTGCAGGAATACCCTCAAACACACCTACTTCACTGCTCCCCTCCCAGTCAAGGTGAACCCTAGCCAAAGATATTTGGAATGGGGTCTCTCCTAAAGTTCTGACTGGAGTAGGCTGATCAAGCAAGTAGTGGTCCTCTTAAAAGCATTGCAGGCTACAAAATGGTTAGGTCAGAGGCTGTCTCTCTGTTAGCAGTGGCCTGTTTCCCATCTACTAAGATAGGATATAACCTCTTGTGGTAGTTTGGTACCCTTGTTGTCTCCAGGCAACTTACTATTGGCATTCTGTGATTCCCACTTGCTGGCTCCCCTACCTTTTGTTCCCCCACCTTGCCTCCATGGACATCTACATGATATATAGCCCCACTGGCTACATTTAAAACATTTAACCCCTGATCCTGGACTTGTACCTGAACCAGTGGCTTCCCCTGTTAATTATGGACTCTGTTGGGGTGGCTTAGGCTGCCCACCATGGGTTCTCTTATATCCATGTGAAGCACTGGGTATTCCTTTCCTGTGTAGTGATGCCCTACTTGCTAAGTAGAGATCCCCTTTTTTCCCCATCTCATTTCCAGTGTTGCATTTCCTATCTGCCAACCAAATTCTCACATCCTCAGGCAAAGTGCTAAGGGCTTTTCCCTCACCAAAAGGTCTGCCAGCCCTTCAAAAGTGGTGACCCGACACCCACTCAACCACCTATGAAAATAAGTGCTTAGTTCAACAATATAATGACACATACTTTCATCTGCCTTGCTTCTATGAAACTTTTTTCTATAAGCTTCAGGTGTTAACTTCAAACCCTGTGATAAAACATTTCATTACTTTGTTATAGTCTAATCAATATCATACAATTTAGAAACATCAGTTTCTAACATTATACTGTTTGCATGCTCTTTCAAATATATGAATAAAACTATCAAAATTATCACCTTCTTGGTATTGAGGAAGAAGTTTACTGACCTTTATTGATTTGGGGATACGGTTACTCCCTTCCCCATCACCTTCATGACCCTGGCGAAGAGTCAGCATTTCCTTTTCGTGTTGCCTCTGCCTCTCATTTTCTTTGGCTTCCAAATGCTGCAATCTCTCTGCTGATTCTGCTTCAACCTCCAAATGCCATAGTGTCTCTGCTGATTCTAATTTCAAATGGTTGGACTCCCGTTCAAGTCTTTTTAAATCCAGATGGATTTTTAAGTCCTCCGAGGAAAAGTTAAACTGTCCTGTTTCTGAGAGCTGTACATCCCCAATGCCTGCTCGTCTGTGATGCAGCTATGATTAAGGATGCAATCATTTCTCCTTTAGTCAGGTTGGCATGACCCAGTCCTTTGGCTTGGCACATTTCAGCCAACTGGCTCCTTGTCAGCTTGCCATAATTCTCTGCTGACATCCTTCCCTACTCTCCCTAACTAAGCTAACAAAAGTAAATAAATAAAAAGTACAGTTGTGTACACTTACCATAAATGTAGATGTTCGACTGTATTCAATGTTGCAGTCATCACACTTGGGTTATCTGCCTGCAGGTAGCCCTCAGTCGGCCCGAATACCAGAGTCTTGGGATTTCTGTGCTGGATGCTGTCGCCTCTTCCATGACGTCAGGGGTATAAAACATGCAGCTGATGCCATTACATCAGTTTTTCTTGCCCCAGATGTCAGGAGCCCCCAAAATAAGAAGCAATCACATGATGTGGAACACCTCCAGTAAAAAGTAAATACCATTTCTATAAGATATGGCCAAAAAAGAGGATAGGTAGTATAGAAAAGACAGGGGCTGGAGGGAGGGTAACCAGGACTGCAACAGTGAATACACTCGAACATCTACATTTATGGTAAGTGTACACAACTGTACTATGTTCTTCATGTTTCACTGTTGCAGTCATCACACTTGGCTTGATTCCCAAAGCTGAGGAAGGGTGGAGGCAGTCCAAAAGAAGTAAGGCTCGCTAGTACGCCTTGTAAGACTGCTGTGACAAATCCAGCTCTGGATTTAGAAAAAATAGGTAAGTGGTAATGCTTGGTGAAGGTGTGTACAGAACTCCAGGTTGCAGTTTCCATGATGTTCTTGGTAGGGACTCCCCTGAGAAAAGCTGTAGAGGTTGAGGTAGCCCTAGTGGAATGAGGCCTGATCCCCTGTGGGGTAGGTTTTCCATGGTATTTGTAGCAGAAATGGATGCAGTGTGCTATCCATTTAGAAATGGTTTGCTTTGAAATGGCCTTGCCCTCTGCCCCTGTAGCAAAGCTGATTGCAGCTGGTCAGATGTTTTGAAACGTTTAGTCCTGTCAAGGTAGAACCTGAGCTGTCTGTGCACGTCCAAGGAGTGCAGGATCCTTTCCCCTTTATTCTGAGGATTAGGAAAAAAAGGTTAGTAAATGGATGGGTTGGTTTAAAGCCACACTGGATAACACCTTGAGCATAAATGATGGGTTAGTCCTGAGGGAAACCCTGTCTGCATGGAAGATAATGAAGGGTTAGTTGTCTTCTCACCTTCTTTCTTGCTGGATGGGTTCGGAGCCGATCCTCGGCTCCGACTCGGCTTTCTACTAAAGCTCGAGAGTTATTTACTGGCTCGAGGCTTCCCCATATCACACAATGCTAGGCGACAGATACCCAGATCTCATTTGGCAGAGCTAACACCATGGAGACACCTGTCACCACTACAAGGTTTACCTACAGTGCTAAAAACAGAGGAGGACGTACCCTAGAAAAGAGTCAACCAGAGGAAGAAGGCCTCCAAGGGGATTCTTCTCGGTCTGTCCAGGCTAGGGGGATGGAGGGTGGGACGCAAGAAAGAAGGAGAGAAGAAGACAACTAACATGGAACGTTATGGTAGGCACATAACTTCTTAATGTTAAGTTGTCTATCTCGCCTTCATTCTTGCTGGATGGGACAGCGTCCCTAGCATCTTAGCTCTGGGTGGCTCATTGGAACAGACTCTTGAGCACAGTGGAACCAAAGTCTTCTCGACTCCTGGAGGCCATATCCAACTTGTAATGTGAAATGAAAGTATGAGGAGTGGCCCATGTGGCTGCAGCACAAATACATTCCATTGGAAGTCTTGCCTGAAAAGCTACCGATGTAGCTAATGCTCTGGTGGAATGAGCTTTTGGTTTTGTAGGGAGTTATTTATGTCTCAGTTGGTAAATCAAAGTAATAATAGAGGCCAACAACCTGGATAAGGTTACTTTAGAAACTGGCAGGCCCTGCTTGCCCTCAGCATAGGACAGGAAGAGGTGGTCCGATTTTCTTGTTTGCTTAGTCCTATCCAAATAAAAACGTAATTGCCTGTGAAAGTCCAAACAGTGCAACTTTTGTTCAGCTCTGTTCGAATAGTCAGGAAAAAAGACAGGCAGATCAATAGTCTGATTCAGATTTGCCTCGGAAGGTATTTTGGGTAAAAAGGAAGGATTAGTCCTGAGTGAAACTCTATCTTTTTGAAAAACAAGATAAGGAGGACGAATACAGAGGGCTTGAAGTTCCGACACTCTTCTAGCTGAGGTGATGGCTACTAAGAAGAGAGTTTTCCAGGAGAGTAATTTTAAGGAACAGGAAGCAGCAGGTTCAAAGGGAGGGAGAATCAATGAAGTTAATATCAGGTTCAAATCCCACGGAGGCGGGGGATCTTTAACCGGGGGCCTAAGTAAAATAGTCCCTTTAAGAAAGGCTTTGCAAAGTTTGTGGGATATGATGCTGGTCTCTGACAGGCCAGCGTGGAAATTAGCGATAGCAGCCAACTGGACTCTAATGGTGGCAGATGAGAAACCTGCTCGAAAAAGTTCTGCCAAAAAATCTAGAACGTTATGGACAGGGGCTGTAAAGGGATCTATATTTCTAGCCTCTGCCCAGAAAGAGAAACGTTTCCACTTACTAGCATAAGACTTCCTGGTAGCAGATTTGTGCAAAGAAAGGATGATTTCACGCACCGGCTGAGAAATATGTGGAAGCCTGACTAAGGTTGGAAGTGGAGCAACCAAACTGTGAGGTTGAGAGACTGAAGGGATTGGTGCAGCCCGCCCGACTGATGGACCAAGAGGTCTGGCACTGGGTCCAGATTCCAAGGCTGTTCCAGTAGGTGACGATGCAGGAATGGGAACCAAATATCTCGGGGCCAGTAAGGGGCAATGAGGATCATCCTGGATCTCAATGCGGTCGCTTTCTGAATTAGTTTCGGAATTAAGGGAAAAGGAGGGAATGCATACAGAAGACCCCGGGGCCAATCGTGAACTAGAGCGCCTCTGGGGGAGTGGCCAGGAGGGGGAAGAGAGTGAAGTAGTCGTCGCACTTGCTGTTGAGAGGGGTTACGAAAAGGTCGCAACAAGGTTGACCCCATCTGCGGAAAATTTTGTCCGCTACTGACTGATTGAGAGACCACTCGTGAGGCATATGTGCGTTGCTATCAGAAATCGTTGAGAGGAGATCGCCCACTGCCAGAGTCTGAGTGCTTCCCGACATAAGGGATAGGACCTGGTTCTGCCCTGCTTGTTGATGTACCACACTACAGACATATTGTCCGTCTGAATTGCAATAGTCCCGGTGGGTAGAGAGTCCTGAAGAGCTTGCAACGCTAAAAGTACCGCTCTCATCTCAAAGACATTTATGTGCAGGTGGTACTCTAGAGGTTGCCAAGTGCCCTGGACAGTCCTGCCCTGAAAATGCCCTCCCCACCCGATCAGGGAGGCATCCGTTGTCACCGTGGCAACAGGAGAAGGAAAAACAAACGGTCTGCCTTGAAGTACTTGAGATGAGACCATCCACCAAGAAAGGTGGTCTTTGCACGATTGGGTGATTACTATGTTGTGAGACATTGGAAGCTGCTGAAACGACCATTGGGTAAAAAGCATCCATTGAAGGATCCGCATGTGAAAACGAGCCAGGGGAAGTAATGTGATTGCTGCTGCCATGAGACCCAAGGTTTTCAGTACAAATCTGGCCTGAATTCTCTTGCACTTTAGTAAGGTCTGGACATGTCGGCGAATGTCTGATACTCTTTCTAAGGGAAGTTTTGCCGACAGCTCTTTTGTATTTAATCTTGCGCCTATAAAGGTTATAGATTGACAAGGAGACAATGCAGACTTTTCGAAGTTTATAGAGATACCTAGCTCGGAGCAAGTTTGGATGGTATAATCCCTGGCTCGCAGTAGTTGATGCCTGGTGGAAGCAGTTAGGAGCCAGTCGTCTAGATATGGAAACACCTGGAATCCTCGCCTTCTCAGGTGAGCCATAACCACTGCCATGCATTTGGTGAACACTCAGGGGGCTGTGGTGAAACCAAAGGGCAGGGCTCTGAATTGATAGTGACTGGCTCCCAGTCGGAAGCGGAGAAACCTTCTGGAGCACCTGTCCATTTTGATATGGTAGTACGCATCCTGAAGGTCTATGGAGCACATCCAATTGTCCTGACCCAGAAAGGGTAGCATGGACTGAAGCGTGACCATTCGGAACTTCGTTCTTTGAACAGATTTGTTTAACCTGCTGAGATCCAAAATGGGTCTCCAGTCCCCTATCTTTTTTGGTAACAAAAAGAACTTGGAGTAAATCCCGGATCCTTGCTGGTCTGCTGGGACTGGCTGGATGGCCCTTTTTTTTTTTTTAGCAGTTTTGAAATTTCTAGTACTGCTTGTTCCCTTAGACCGGGTGGAACATCTGGAAGGGACCTGTTTGTGCAGGGGTGTGGACAAAGGGCATTTTGTAACCCTCGGATATGATAGACCGTACCCATTTGTCTTGTGTGAGGAATTGCCAGGCTTCTGGGTACAGTGACAATCTTCCCCCGACTGCCTCCGAAGGTGGACAGTTGGGCAGCCCCTCAGGGGTGCTGAAAGGGTTTGTCAGAGAAAGATTCTCTGCTACCCTGATTTTGTGGACCCCCTCTGCCCCTCGGGCAGCGTCTACTATTGTTCCCTCCTCTGCACCTGGAGGGAAACTCACCACGTGTGTCAGGCACGACTCCCTGGGGTTTCCGAAAGCACATTTTCCCACTCCTCTGACCTTTAGGGTATGGTCTAGAGGGAATAGAAAAACGGACCCCGACGGCAGAGAGAGTCTTGCCTTCCTGCTCACACCTGGTAAGGGTATCCTTCACCTGTGGTCCAAACAAAGCCGAACCATCGAAGGGGGTATTGATGAAGGATGTCTTAAAGGGGTCAGCAAAGTTACATAACCGCATCCAGGCATGTCTTCTCAAAGCCACACCTGTACCTGCGGCCCTACTCGCCCCATAGGCTCCATAAGAAATGAGCCACATGGAGGAGTTGACTATAGAGTTAAGGGTCACCAGCTGGGAGTTAATCTTTTCCTGAGACCCCGCAGCTGATGGATCCTGAAGGGTATCACCCAGTTCCTTGAGAAGATCCCTTTGAAGGCGGGTGAAATGGCACAGATAATTCAGTGACCGCATGGAAAAGGTCGCTGAAGAAAACATCCGCTTCCTGTACCTGTCCATTGTCCTAGATTCTTTATTAGGTGGATGGACAGGCACCGAAGGGTCAGCCAACTCCTTCTTAGTGGCTGCTGCCACCACTATGGCATCAACAGGGACACCCTTTGTCAGAAACTGTTTGTCAGATGGGGCTGTAATGAATTTAGTGGGCCTGCGGGGAGTTGGTTCCACTGTGTCCGGGGCTGTCCACGCCTTCCGAGCCACCACTTCCATGAGCGGGTCGAAAGGCAGAGACACCCAGGAGATGGAAGGGCGAGAACCAAACGCATCCAGGTACACCGACTCGTCCACGGAAGGGTTAAGGGCAGTCCACTTCCCCCTCTGCCTAAGGATCTCAAGGATGTCTGAAAAAGAGACATCCTCAGAGGGGGACCTTGGGGACCCTTCCGAATGCTCCAAGTCGGTGCCAGACGTGACTGACTCGGGGGAGTCAACATGTTTCCTCTTACATTTCCTCTTCCTAGGGAGCTCCTCTGAATGATCAGGGGAGGCCTCGGAAGAGGAAGATACACCCAATGGGGCGATCTGGAGTGTCTGTTCTCCACGCTTGGGGTCAGGAGAGTGGACAGAGACCGATGCAGGCACCATGGGGGGAGGAGTCGAAGGAGCCGATCGCAGAGCTGACACAGGAGTCAGCACGCTCCTCATGACTTTGAAGGCGCCCCTGTCAGGCAGAGAAGAGGGTCCACGCTCCGAAGAGATGTGAACCCCTCCCAGCACAGACAGGGACGGCTCCGAGGCCGATGTCGGGGCCAAGCTCACCTGAGCCGAGGCCCCGAGAGGGAGAACGGGGTCGGACAAGGGTCCGATGCCACTCGCCCCCTCGGAGCCGATGAGGGAGTCTCGGCGCCCGGATCCCTCCAAGGACAGAACCAATGAAGAGATCGGAGCAGACAAGGGAGCCGAAAGGTGTGGTATCGGCTCCGACATTCCGACGATTTGAGCCCCAACGAGCTCCGGCTCCGAACACAGTGGAAGAGTTGGAGGAGGAACTGTTGAAGACACAGGGATACCCACAGTCTGTTGAGAAGGGCTGGTCAAAATTTTGGCCAGTGCCTGCAACTTTAGGAGCCTACTGACCACCCTCTCCAAGTCATGATCGGATAGCCTGGAGGACCGAGAGGAGTGGGACCTATGGCTCTGCTCCGATTGAAGCAATGGAGATCCCGGAGCCGAATGAACAGACTCTAAAGAGGGGACCTCGAACATTTTCGGCTCAGAGAAGGCTCAGACACCAAGGTCGGAGCCGACTGAGGTCTCGAAGTGTCGGTTCCAGACGGAACTGACGAGGAGGCAGGAGCTCTGCTCGGCGACTGCTCCGAACAGGTAGCCGACGGTTTGGGGGGCTTTAAGGATTTACCCGACGGAGGCTTAGCTGGGGATCCTTCTGGCTTAATTAAGCCCCTCAAAATGAGCTTGTTCCTACGCTCCTGCAGGGCTCTCGGACTGAAGGCGTGGCAGACCGAACAAGAGTCCTGCAGGTGTAGGGGGCCCAAACAATAAACACAAGAAGTGTGACCGTCTGTCAGAGACATCTTCTGACAGCACGAGTCACACTTCTTGAAACCTGAGACTTTGGTATCTTTAGACACATTAAAAACAAAAGGATACCAAGGAAACAGGTAACTAGTGCTTAAAACAAGGCGCACACACACACACACACACACACACACACACACACACACACACACACACACAAGCACTAGGTAAAACTAACAGTACTAATAATAATTATAACAATAATAACAATAACCACACAACTAATACTAACAAATATATATAATATGAGAACAAACTATAAAAGTAAGTAAAAGTAGCTAATAAGGCCTAACAATACCCCAAAGGGCTGGGGGGGGGGGACTCTATAACAACAACAAAAAAAAAGGGGTTTCTAAGTGGGATCTCAAGGGGTACACAATCTAATTAAACTAAGAGGGAGATTATCAAAAATCTAGAGAATATTAACAGTAAAATTACAAGAAAAGATTTATACGACCTGGTGCCGGTAAAATCGCAACCTCGTAGCTGAAGTGCAAACAAGATCTGGGTATCTGTCGCCTAGCATTGTGGGATATGGGGAAGCCTCGAGCCGGTAAACAGCTCTCTAGCTTTAGTAGAAGGCCGAGTCGGAGCTGAGGATCAGCTCCAAACCCATCCAGCAAGAATGAAGGTGAGATAGACAACTTAACATTGAAGGGTTCCACAGCCATAAGGGCCTGTAACTCAAACACTCTTGCTGAAGTGATGGCTAGAAGTAAGGCTGTTTTCCAAGAGAGGAATTTTAACTCTGTTATTGCAGCAGGCTCAAAAGGGGGAAGCGTGTGCTTCTCTAGTACAAAGTTTAGGTCTCAGGCAGGAGTGGGAGCTCTCCTTGGTGGTCTTAAATTGGTAGCTCCTCTCAGGAACTGTTTGATCAGAGGGTGAGATAAGAGGGGTGACTCAGTATTGTAATCAGCCAAGATGGCAGAGGCATGAATTTTAATGGAGGAGAAGGATAGGTCTTTGTGAAGCAGCAGCTCTGCTAGGTAATCTAGGATTTGTGGTAAGGTGGGCATGGCTGGATAAGGTTACTTTAGAAACTGGCAGGCCCTGCTTGCCCTCAGCATAGGACAGGAAGAGGTGGTCCGATTTTCTTGTTTGCTTAGTCCTATCCAAATAAAAACGTAATTGCCTGTGAACGTCCAAACAGTGCAACTTTTGTTCAGCTCTGTTCGAATAGTCAGGAAAAAAGACAGAAAGATCAATAGTCTGATTCAGATTTGCCTCGGAAGGTATTTTGGGTAAAAAGGAAGGATTAGTACTGAGTGAAACTCTATCTTTTTGAAAAACAAGATAAGGAGGACGAATACAGAGGGCTTGAAGTTCCGACACTCTTCTAGCTGAGGTGATGGCTACTAAGAAGAGAGTCTTCCAGGAGAGTAATTTTAAGGAACAGGAAGCAGCAGGTTCAAAGGGAGGGAGAATCAATGAAGTTAATATCAGGTTCAAATCCCACGGTGGCGGGGGATCTTTAACCGGGGGCCTAAGTAAAATAGTCCCTTTAAGAAAGGCTTTGCAAAGTTTGTGGGACATGATGCTGGTCTCTGACAGGCCAGCATGGAAATTAGCGATAGCAGCCAACTGGACTCTAATGGTGGCAGATGAGGAACCTGCTCGAAAAAGTTCTGCCAAAAAATCTAGAACGTTATGGACAGGGGCTGTAAAGGGGTCTATATTTCTAGCCTCTGCCCAGAAAGAGAAACGTTTCCACTTACTAGCATAAGTCTTCCTGGTAGCAGATTTGTGCGAAGAAAGGATGATTTCACGCACCGGCTGAGAAATATGTGGAAGCCTGGCTAAGGTTGGAAGTGGAGCAACCAACTGTGAGGTTGAGAGACTGAAGGGATTGGTGCAGCCCGCCCGACTGATGGACCAAGAGGTCTGGCACTGGGTCCAGATTCCAAGGCTGCTCCAGTAGGTGACGATGCAGGAATGGGAACCAAATATGTCGAGGCCAGTAAGGGGCAATGAGGATCATCCTGGATCTCAATGCGGTCGCTTTCTGAATTAGTTTCGGAATTAAGGGAAAAGGTGGGAATGCATACAGAAGACCCCGGGGCCAATCGTGAACTAGAGCGCCTCTGGGGGAGTGGCCGGGAGGGGGAAGAGAGTGAAGTAGTCGTCGCACTTGCTGTTGAGAGGGGTTACGAAAAGTCGCAACAAGGTTGACCCCATCTGCGGAAAATTTTGTCCACTACTGACTGATTGAGAGACCACTCGTGAGGCATGAGAATAGCTCTGCTTAGCCTGTCCGCTATGACGTTGGACTTCCCGGGGATGTGCGTTGCTATCAGAAACCGTTGAGAGGAGATCGCCCACTGCCAGAGTCTGAGTGCTTCTCGACATAAGGGATAGGACCTGGTTCTGCCCTGCTTGTTGATGTACCACACTACAGACATATTGTCCGTCTGAATTGCAATAGTCCCAGTGGGTAGAGAGTCCTGAAGAGCTTGCAACGCTAAAAGTACCGCTCTTATCTCCAAGACATTTATGTGCAGGTGGTACTCTAGAGGTTGCCAAGTGCCCTGGACAGTCCTGCCCTGAAAATGCCCCCCCCCACCCGATCAGGGAGGCATCCGTTGTCACCGTGGCAACAGGAGAAGGAAGAACAAATGGTCTGCCTTGAAGTACTTGAGAGGAGACCATCCACCAAGAAAGGTGGTCTTTGCACGATTGGGTGATTACTATGTTGTGAGACATCGGAAGCTGCTGAAACGACCATTGGGTAAAAAGCATCCATTGAAGGATCCGCATGTGAAAACGAGCCAGGGGAAGTAATGTGATTGCTGCTGCCATGAGACCCAAGGTTTTCAGTACAAATCTGGCCTGAATTCTCTTGCACTTTAGTAAGGTCTGGACATGTCGGCGAATGTCTGATACTCTTTCTAAGGGAAGTTTTGCCGACAGCTCTTTTGTATTTAATCTTGCGCCTATAAAGGTTATAGATTGACAAGGAGACAATGCAGACTTTTCGAAGTTTATAGAGATACCTAGCTCGGAGCAAGTTTGGATGGTATAATCCCTGGCTCGCAGTAGTTGATGCCTGGTGGAAGCAGTTAGGAGCCAGTCGTCTAGATATGGAAACACCTGGAATCCTCGCCGTCTCAGGTGAGCCGTAACCACTGCCATGCATTTGGTGAACACTCTGGGGGCTGTGGTGAGACCAAAGGGCAGGGCTCTGAATTGATAGTGACTGGCTCCCAGCCGGAAGCGGAGAAACCTTCTGGAGCACCTGTCCATTTTGATATGGTAGTACGCATCCTGAAGGTCTATGGAGCACATCCAATTGTCCTGACCCAAAAAGGGTAGCATGGACTGAAGCGTGACCATCCGGAACTTCGTTCTTTGAACAGATTTGTTTAACCTGCTGAGATCCAAAATGGGTCTCCGGTCTCCTGTCTTTTTTGGTAACAAAAAGAACTTGGAGTAAATCCCGGATCCTTGCTGGTCTGCTAGGACTGGCTGGATGGCCCTTTTTTTTTTTTTAGCAGTTTTGAAATTTCTAGTACTGCTTGTTCCGTTAGACGGGGTGGAACATCTGGAAGGGACCTGTTTGTGCAGGGGTGTGGACAAAGGGCATTTGTAACCCTCGGATATGATAGACCGTACCCATTTGTCTTGTGTGAGGAATTGCCAGCCTTCTGGGTACAGTGACAATCTTCCCCCGACTGCCTCCGAAGGTGGACAGTCGGGCAGCCCCTCAAGGGTGCTGAAAGGGTTTGTCAGAGAAAGATTCTCTGCTACCCTGATTTTGCGGACCCCCTCTGCCCCTCGGGCGGCGTCTACTATTGTTCCCTCCTCTGCCCTGGAGGAAACTGCCCACGTGTGTCAGGCACGACTCCTGGGGTTTCAAACCACATTTTCCACTCCTCTGACCTTTAGGGTATGGTCTAGAGGGAATAGAAAACGGACTCCCCGGCAGAGAGAGTCTTGCCTTCCTGCTCACACCTGGTAAGGGTATCCTTCACCTGTGGTCCAAACAAAGCCGAACCATCGAAGGGGGTATTGATGAAGGATGTCTTAAAGGGGTCAGCAAAGTTACATAACCGCATCCAGGCATGTCTTCTCAAAGCCACACCTGTACCTGCGGCCCTACTCGCCCCATCGGCTGCATAAGAAATGAGCCGCATGGAGGAGTTGACTATAGAGTTAAGGGTCACCAGCTGGGAGTTAATCTTTTCCTGAGACCCCGCAGCTGATTGATCCTGAAGGGTATCACCCAGTTCCTTGAGAAGATCCCTTTGAAGGCGGGTGAAATGGCACAGATAATTCAGTGACCGCATGGAAAAGGTCGCTGAAGAAAACATCCGCTTCCTGTACCTGTCCATTGTCCTATATTCTTTATTAGGTGGATGGACAGGCACCGAAGGGTCAGCCAACTCCTTCTTAGTGGCTGCTACCACCACTATGGCATCAACAGGGACACCCTTTGTCAGAAACTGTTTGTCAGATGGGGCTGTAATGAATTTAGTGGGCCTGCGGGGAGTTGGATCCACTGTGTCCGGGGCTGTCCACGTCTTCCGAGCCACCACTTCCATGAGCGGGTCGAAAGGCGGAGACACCCAGGAGGTGGAAGGGCGAGAACCAAACACGTCCAGGTACACCGACTCGTCCTCGGAAGGGTTAAGGGCAGTCCACTTCCCCCTCTGCCTAAGGATCTCAAGGATGTCTGAAAAAGAGACATCCTCAGAGGGGGACCTTGGGACCCTTCCGAATCCTCCAAGTCGGTGTCAGACGTGACTGACTCGGGGGAGTCAACATGTTTCCTCTTACATTTCCTCTTCCTAGGGGGCTCCTCTGAATGATCAGGGGAGGCCTCGGAAGAGGAAGATACACCCAATGGGGTGACCTGGAGCGTCTGTTCTCCACGCTTGGGGTCAGGAGGGTGGACAGAGACCGATGCAGGCACCATGGGGGGAGGAGTCGAAGGAGCCGATCGCGGAGCCGACACAGGAGTCAGCACGCTCCTCATGACCTCGAAGGTGCCCCTGTCAGGCAGAGAAGAGGGTCCACGCTCTGAAGAGATGTGAACCCCTCCCGGCACCAACAGGGACGGCTCCGAGGCCGATGTCGGGGCCGAGCTCACCTGCGCCGAGGCCCCAAGAGGGAGAACGGGGTCGGACAAGGGCCCCCTCGGAGCCGACGAGGGAGTCTCGGCGCCCGGATCCCTCCCAAGGACAGAACCAATGAAGAGATCGGAGTAGACGAGGGAGCCGAAAGGTGTGGTATCGGCACCGACGGTCCGACGATTTGAGCCCCAACGAGCTCCGGCTCCGAACACAGTGGAAGAGTCGGAGGATGAACTGTTGAAGACACAGGGATACCCACAGTCTGTTGAGAAGGGCTGGTCAAAATTTTGGCCAGTGCCTGCGACTTTAGGAGCCTACTGACCACCCTCTCCAAGTCATGATCGGATAGCCTGGAGGACCGAGAGGAATGAGACCTATGGCTCCGCTCCGATTGAAGCAATGGAGATCCCGGAGCCGAACGAACAGACTCTAAAGAGGGGGACCTCGAACATTTTCGGCTCAGAGAAGGCTCAGACACCAAGGTCGGAGCCGACTGAGGTCTCGAAGTGTCGGTCCAGTGGGAACCGACGAGGAGGCAGGAGCTCTGCTCGGCGACAGCTCCGAACAGGTAGCCGACTGTTTGGCGGGCTTTAAGGATTTACCCGACGGAGGCTTAGCAGGGGATCCTTCTGGCTTAATTAAGCCCCTCAAAATGAGCTTGTTCCTACGCTCCTGCAGGACTCTCGGACTGAAGGCGTGGCAGACCGAACAAGAGTCCTGCAGGTGTAGGGGGCCCAAACAATAAACACAAGAAGTGTGACCGTCTGTCAGAGACATCTTCTGACAGCACGAGTCATACTTCTTGAAACCTGAGACTTTGGTATCTTTAGACATATTAAAAACAAAAGGATACCAAGGAAACAGGTAACTAGTGCTTAAAACAAGGCACACACACACACACACACACACACACACACACACACACACACACACACAAACACTAGGTAAAACTAACAGTACTAATAATAATTATAACAATAATAACAATAACCACACAACTAATACTAACAAATATATATAATATGAGAACAAAGTATAAAAGTAAGTAAAAGTAGCTAATAAGGCCTAACACTACCCCAAAGGGCTGGGGTGGGGAGGGAGGGAAGAAACTCTATAACAACAACAAAATAAAGGGGTTTCTAAGTGGGATCTCACGGGGTACACAATCTAATTAAACTAAGAGGGAGATTATCAAAAATCTAGAGAATATTAACAGTAAAATTACAAGAAAAGATTTATACGACCTGGTGCCAGTAAAATCGCAACCTCGTAGCTGAAGTGCAAACGAGATCTGGGTATCTGTTGCCTAGCATTGTGGGATATGGGGAAGCCTCGAGCCGGTAAACAGCTCTCTAGCTTTAGTAGAAGGCCGAGTCGGAGCCGAGGATCAGCTCCGAACCCATCCAGCAAGAATGAAGGTGAGATAGACAACTTAACATTGAAGGGTTCCACAGCCATAAGGGCCTGTAACTCAAACACTCTTCTTGCTGAAGTGATGGCTAGAAGTAAGGCTGTTTTCCAAGAGAGGAATTTTAACTCTGTTATTGCAGCAGGCTCAAAAGGGGGAAGCGTGTGCTTCTCTAGTACAAAGTTTAGGTCCCAGGCAGGAGTGGGAGCTCTCCTTGGGGGTCTTAAATTGGTAGCTCCTCTCAGAAACTGTTTGATCAGAGGGTGAGATAAGAGGGGTGACTCAGTATTGTAATCAGCCAAGATGGCAGAGGCATGAATTTTAATGGAGGAGAAGGATAGGCCTTTGTGAAGCAGCAGCTCTGCTAGGTAATCTAGGATTTGAGGTAAGGTGGGCATGGCTGTGTCCTTCCCTTGAGAATGGCACCAAGAACAGTATCTTTTCCACTTTTCTGAATAGGATTTCCTAGTACTAGGCCTCCTGGCCTAAAGGATAACATCCAGCGCCTGTTTGCTGAGGGTTGTTGGTGATGTATTCAGGGAATAAGCCAGGCTGCCAGGTTCAGGGTTTGCAGCTGAGGATGCAAAATCTGTCCCTCCTGCTGGGAACGCAGAGAGGGGGTCTGATGTAGGTGCCAGGGTGGCACTGCTGTCAGACTGCATATGAGTGGGTACCAGTGCTGGCGAGGCCAGTCTGGTGCAATAAGGATTGTCCTTGGCCTGTCCTGTTTGATCCTGAGTAGTACTTTTGGAAGGAGGGGAAAAACACAGACAGAGAGGTTTTCCCATGTGAAGAATAGGGCATCCACTTTCCAGGCTTGGCTGTGGGGAATTCTGTTGCAAAATTTATTTAGTTGATGGTTTTGGGGGACACAAAGAGGTCCACCTCTGGTGTCCCCCACCTGTGTATTAGAAGTCTGAATGAGTTGGGTTCCAGTTTCCACTCGTGTTGGTCCATTAGATTTCTGCTTAAGTCATCTGCCAGTGAATTTTGTTTGCCTGACAGGAATTGAGCTTGCAGGTGCACTTGGTTGCTTAAGGCTGTGTTCCACACAGCCATGGCTAACCTGCAGAGTGGGTAGGAGTGAGTTCCCCCCTGCTTGTTTATGTACCACATAACTGTGGTGTTGTCTTTATCAGGAGTTGTCCTGGCAGGATAAGGTATTTGAAGGCTGTCAGGGCATTCTGTACAGCTAGCACTTCTTTTTGATTGATATGCAGGTGAATTTGTCCTGGGCTCCATTTGCCTTGAATGCATTTGCCTGCCATGTGAGCCCCCCATGCACAGTCTGATGCATCTGTTGTCAGAGTTTGGGAGGTGGGGGGTTGTGAGAAAGGGAGTCCCTTGTTGTGGTTGCAAGCCTCTGCCCACCAAAGGAACTCTGTCCTTAGGCAAGGAATGATAGGAATCACTGTTTCCAGGTCCTGAGAATCTTGACACCAGACACTTTTTATTTACCACTAAAGTTTCCTCATATGCAGTCTTGCATATGGAATCAGTAGAATACATGAGGCCATGAACCCTAGGGCTTGCAGTAATTTTCTTTCAGATAGCTGGGTTTGGGTGGCCAGTAGTTTGAAGCAAGTTGTCAAATAAACCTGCTTTTCTGGAGTGAGGAATGCCATCTGGGAAGTTGTGTTCAAGCTTGCTCCCAGGAATACAATATTTTGGCTGGGTAGCAGATGTGATTTCTTTTCATTGATGGTATACCCCAGAGAAGTTCGGAGTCTCTTTACAAACATCAGGTGCTGAAATAGCAATTCCTGATTGTCCGCCTGAATCAGGCAATTGCCCAAGTATGGGTAAATTTGAATATTTCCCTGCCTGCAGTAAGCAATGGCTGGAGCCAAGCACTTTGTGACTACCCTGGGTGCAGTAGATACGCCAAATGGAAGTGCAGAGAACTGATAGAGCCTGCCCTGAAACGTAGATATTTCCTGCAAGATTCTTTTATGGGGATATGCAGATAAGCTTCTTTTAAGTCTAGAGTGACTAGCCAGGAGTCCCTGGCTAGCATAGGAAGGAGCTGCTGGAGTGTAAGCATTTTGAATTTTGGTACAATCAGGAAGGTGTTAAGAGTTGACAGATCCAGAATAGGGCGCCAAGAATTCTCTTTCCTGGGCACCAGGAACAGTCTGGAGTAGAAACCCTGTTCTCTTTGCTCTGCTGGAACAGGTTGAATAGCCCTGATACTGAGAAGAGAAAGTACTTGCTTTTGGGTCTCTGTCCACTGGTTTGGAGGAAGGTCTGGCAATCCACTTGGTGCTGGCAGAGAGTGGAACTAGAATCTGTATCCCTAGGATACAATGTTTAAGACCCATCGTTCGTGGGTAATACACTCCTAGTTTTTTGCATGCAGGGCGAGATTTCCTCCTAGGGGTGCAAGTACGCATGGCTGGGAAGGATTAAGGACAAGTCATTGTGAACTTTTTCCATAGGGGGTGGCTTACCACTCCCTGTTTTTGAGGAGGGAGCACTCCATTGTTTAGATCTGTGCATACCCTGAGACTGTAGTCTTTGTGGTCTGTTTCCCCTGGGTTTGGGCTGAGAGGGTCTGGGAGGGGCTGGAAAGGACCAGTTTTTTGAAGGCCAATGCCTACTGTTATCTAGGTGGCTGTACCTGTAAGAAATCTTTAACAGCTTGCATAGATATAGCTTTTTCCTCCACCTTTTTAAGAACGTCTTCTGCTTTAGAGCCAAACAAACATTCTTGGTTTAATGGAGCATCTAGTAATTTTGCCTTAACATGGTCTAGCAAGATTTGTTCCTTCAGCCAAGCATGCCTTCTCAGAACGGACCCAGTGACAGCAGCCCTGAAAGATGCTTCTAAGGCATCAATACCACACTGCAAAGTATGTTTACCAACTTGGTTTGCAGAACGCATTAAGTCTTGTAAGTCCTTATTTTCTGCACAATCAGGAATCAACAACATTTTTTGTTTAATTAGATCCATAATATGCTGTTGGTACTTCAACATGTGAAACTGGCAATTTAAAGCCCTGATGGCAAGAGTTGTAGAGGTATATACCTTCTTACCCTATCTGTATAGAGCCCTAAAATCCGTGTCCAAAGGGGTAGGGTTTTTGGCTGTAGAAGCCTTAATACCTTTAGGTCCCTGGGAAATGGTCTCTGGATCCGCAGTGGGATTTTTAAAGAGAAATTTATGAGAGTCAGGTACTCTGTAGTACCTGTCAGGCTTTCTAGGAGCTGGTGGTAAAGTATCAGGGGTAAGGCTGGATTCCATGAAGACATCATATGCAATATCCAGGACAGGGGGTATAGCTAGAGGCCTATGCTGAGGCAAGTCTAAAAATTCCCGGAGTCTCTTTTTGGACTGTGGGTAGTCCTGGCATTCCCAGCGGAAATGCTCTCTTAGGGTATGCAAGGTTTCACCGAAAGAAAGGTCCTTTGGGGGGGGGGGGGGTTTGAGGGAATTGAATCCTCTGCATCTCAGTCCTCATAGGTAGATAAGGGTATGTCCTGGTAATCGGGCCTATGTTAAATCTTCGAACGCTGGAAATGTCAAACGTCATATGGTCGAGACCATATGATCAACATTTCAAGTGTTTGAAGATTGACTTTTAACGGCGCTACACTGTGCAGAATAGGAGAATTTCCCTTTTCTGCACTGAAGTGCTTTCTTGGAGTTGGTATATTTAAGTAGAGGGGTGTGTGGGGGGTGCAGGGGGGCTTGACCCCTGCTTGCACTGTTAAGGTGTGTTTTTCTTTTTTATTCTATATTCGAACTTCCAAATGTCGACCATATGGTCTCGCACATAGGGTATTCGACATTTTGGACGTTCGAATATATGACATAGACCCTGGTAATCACATGGGCCAGAGTCATCGGCTCATGGTCTGAAAAATCAGAAGGTAAATGAATTCTTTGTCTTTTAGAAGGCGAAGGCTGGCTTCCCCTAATTAAAGTAATAAGGTCTTCAGCCATTCTAAGTATTTGTTTCTGTGGCATGGGCGCTTGAGAATGTGCTTTGGTCGTCGGTTTCCTAGGTGTAGTGCGAACTCTGGGCCTACGAAATTCGGTAGTTTTAATCATTAATGAAGTAGTCTGTTCAATAAGAACATCGGAAGGTCTGAATACACCCTCAGAAGCCGGTGCCTGCAAAGCGGCTCCGGACACATCCAAGGTAGAGAAATCCGCAGGTTCCATAGTCGAAGAAGCATCTCCCGGCATACCGAACTCTGAATGGGTCTAAGTATAGGCCTGTGAATCTGTAGAAGTTTGTAACAGGGGCTACGAAAGCACCTCACTGAGTACCGGCGGACTAGCGACTAGCTTAACTGAAGCATTGTTGGCAGTTTTGGACCTATGCGGTCTGTCTCTGTCTTTATCTTTGCGTTTTTTCGTAAGATTGGTAGTCGGATGGCTTACCAAAGCCATTTCAGAATACGGAGAATGAGAGAAAAAGAATTTATAGGTTCATAGGTTCATACTAGGCTATCTGCCCTAGGGCATTTATAAGCCTAGCCAGAGTGTGTTTGGCTTTCGCCACCCATTTTAAATTAATTTTGCTATGCCCTTTTTTGAGGTTAGTATACTGTGCCTCTGTCTAACAGTGACACAGAAGTGATACCCGGGATAAACCTACGATCTCCCATCCACTCATCTAGATTCCTCTTGAAGAGAGTCAATGAGGGACTCTGCCTAACCTGGACTGGGATTTTATTCCAGAGTGAAGGGAGCCTCTGGGTTATGAATCTGTCCAGCATGTCCTATTTATTTCAGTGCTGAGGTTCAAGTCTCTCGAGCGCGTAGCTCGAAGGGATTTGGATTTTCTGAGGTGCAGCATGTCCATTAATTCCGGGTTGGACATGGCTTTATACATCAGGCACAGATCGCCTCTGAGCAGGCGGTATGCCACTGAGTAGAGCTGGTGTTTCTTTAACCGGGCAGCATATGGCATCTGTTTGAACCCTTTGATCCTCTTGGTGAGATACTTTTGGGGTCTTTCCAGTTGCTGCAGGTGTCTGGTAAGGTACATCCCAAAAGGGGCATTGTACTCAATTATGGGCCTGATGAGGGATGAGTAAAGAGGCACAATGACCTCCCCTGATCTAGATGTGAATCCCTTCATGATTAGGTGGGCTATATAAAATGTTTTTCTAACCACTTTGGCCACGTGGTTGTCAAATGAGAGATTGCTAAAAAACTTGGGTCCCCAGGTCCCTAATTACTTCTTCTGTACCTAATGGATTACCACCTATGTGGTAATTTGTGGGCACTTTGTTTTTGCCAAAGGGGATGACTATACACTTTTTGGTGTTTAGCTTGAGGCCATGGCTCTGGCACCAGTTGTCTGTTTCTATGAGGGCCTTTTGGAGGATGCTTGTGTCGGCTGGAGAGTCGATTATAGGGCCCAGTTTGCAGTCATCTGCGAACTTGGTCAGCAACAGTCCTTCTGTGTTTGCCTGTACCTCCGAGAAATATATACTGAACAAGAGAGGTCCCAGGACTGAACCTTGTGGGACGCCACTTGTAACTGGTATGGAGTCTGACATGGCTCCAGCAATTCTAACCATGTGGGTTCTGTCCTTGAGCCAGTTTGCAACCCATCTAGTGACATAGGGGTTTATATTTAAGCTGGTGAGCTTATCTATAATGCCCGAGTGGGGTACTGTATCGAAGGCTTTTGCGAGGTCCAGGTAGGCTGTGTGGACCACATTCCCCTCGTCAATGGCCTTGGTGACTGTTTCAAAGAAATCGACCAGGTTTAAGCGGCAGGATCTGCCCTTAACAAAGCCGAACTGGGTAGGATCCAGTGTCTGTAGGTCCCCAATATCTTTATTTATGAGGTCCATGATGATCCTTTCCATAGCTTTGCAGACCAAGCTAGTCAGGCTTATGGGGCGATAGTTTCCAGGATCCGTTGAGGCACCACCTTTGTGGAGAGGGACCAATGTTGCTGTACGCCACTCTTTGGGTACATATCCTGTAGTAAGGCTGAGATTGAACAGTAGTTTTATGTTTGGGTTTAGCTCTTCTTGGAGTTCATGTAGGGCGCAGCCTGGGACACCGTCTGGTCCCATTGATGCTGTGTTTTTGCTTTGGAGAGGCGGCTCTTACCTGAGCATCTGAGATGTCAGGGGCAGCACTCTGCTGGGATAGATATTAAGCCCTTTTGGTGGGAGGGGGAGAAGTTTGCTGAACCTGTCAGCTAGGATGTTGGCAATGTCTATGGGTTTGGTGTATTTTTTGTCATTTTGGACTAATTCTGAGCATATCTGGGAATTCCCACCCAGGTTCCTAACATAACTAAAGAAAGCCTTGTGATTATCCTTAGTGTCCTGTGCAATTTTCTCTCGAAGCTGGCCTTAGACGATTTTATGAGTGCCCGTAGTTTTTTGCTAATACTGATCAGAGATGCCTTCCCTTTTTGGGATTTTGCTCTATCATGTAGTAGCTTCCTCCTTTTACTGTATAGTTTGTTTATGGCTGTGGTCCACCAGACAGGACGTCTGCCTTTGGAGGATTGGGTCTTGGTTTTATTTGGGATTGCATGATCCATGCATTCCTGAAGGTGTTCATAGAATGCGTTTATAAAGGATTCTGCGGCCTGGGCCGTATTTTCCACGGGCCCAAGGGATTTGAAGGATTCCACCTCGGTTTTGAGGAGTGTGAAATTTGCTTTAGAGAAGTTTTTCACTGTGGTTTTCTGGGCAGGGGGTGGGGTCGGGATGTGAATATCCAGAGAGATTAGTTTATGGTCTGATCTTACCAGTGAGGGATACACGTCTGGTCTGAAGCATAGAGTTCCCATGTTGGTGATGATCAGGTCCAGTATGTTTTCCCCTCTTGTGGGAGTGGTAACAAGTTGTTCCATAGCATTTGAGTTTATAAATTCTAGGAACCTTTGGGCTACGGTGTTGGAGCTAAGAGTAATGCTCCCAGTCTATGTTTGAGTAGTTGAAGTCGCCCAATATAATGGTGTTTGGAGAGACCTTCATATTTTCCAGTGTTCTCAGGAAGGCCGAGTAGGGTTCCTGGGTTTGGGAGGGTGGTCTGTAGCAGGCTATAAACTGGAAGACAGTTTTACCCACTGTTGGTTGCACATGGATAGTCTCTGATGCTTCGTGCTGTGCCACCAACCTGGAGGTGTGGGTATCTTTGACGAATATTGATACTCCCCCTCCTTTTGTGGTTCGGTCCAAATTTTGGGGCTGAAAAGCATGGTATGAGGTATAACCTGGTAGTGCTGGGGTGCTCTCGGGAGCCTTGAACCAGGTTTCTGTTACTGCACAGATATCAATGTTCTCCATGCTAAGGAGAGTTTCGTGTGCATCTTGAGGTTTAGACTTCTGGTGTTGAGTAGCATTACTCTTAGTTTCTTATCCCTTGTGATACCTATGGAGGTGGGTTTGTCTTTTGAGCCTTGCCTAAAAAAGGCACTATGGGGTAGTAAGAGCCTTGCCAATATCCGAAAGCCAGGGGTGACAGGTGCAAGCGGTCCCTAGCGAAGCATTGTGGCTTGTCGAGCATGTCATCCCAAGCTGACAGGCATTGGATCCCCTCTGAATGACACCAATACTTAAGCCAATTATTGAAATTGATCATCTTGTCTTCATATTGTGGCATCATTCTTGGTAAGGGTAAGATGCTACTCAAGGTCAGGGTCATACCGGCCTGGGCTACATGCTCAGAGAGCTCCTCTATGTCTCTTTTCATGTAGTCCAGGGAGGTACGTCTCAGGTCATTCACACCAGCATGGACAATGACTGAGTCATATTTGTACTTGCCTTGGAGTGACCTGAGTGCGTGTGTTATGTGGCAGATCCTAGCGCCCGACAGGCAGCTCACCGTGACCTTCTCCTTGTTCAGCCTGGTGAGCGGGACGTCAGAGTGCCTGACAATAGAGTCACCTATTACAAGTGTATCAGGTGTGTTGTTTAGCCTTAAGGGCTGTGACTGTTCGGCACACTGGCTTTGTGAGCTATGTGTTGCATGTGTTTTGTTTTGGGGTAGCGGTTGCTTGGGTGTCTGCTTTGGAGGTCTCTGCTGCTTAGGCAGATTTTTATTTAGAGCCTCCGAGTATGTTTTTGTGTGTTTATGTGTTTGGTTTGCTGTCGTGGTAGGTCTATGTGAGACTGGAATTGTAGTGAGTGTGGTTTCCTTCCCCTCCTGACTAGTTACGCTAGTACTGAGTTGAGAGAGCTTAGCCACCAGTTTGGCTATATGGTTGCATCTCTCACATGTGCTGGAATTTGTTGGGAGGAGGAGAGGGTTGTCTGTGTACATGAGGCAGTTGTAACATTGCCTCAAGATTCCCAGATTCACCAGCTGGACTGGAGAGGAGATTGACAACTGACCTTTGGACATGCTAGAATAGTATAGAATTCCTTTATAATTGAAAAAAAGGGCCAGTGGGGAACAAGATACTCAAGGGGAGTTTGTGAGGGTGTAGTGCTTTTAATTTTTTTAGTGCTGACTTAGTGAGCAAGTGCCAGGTAACTTAAATGCAATGTGTTACAGGTAACTTAAATGCAAAAACGACAAACAGTAACTTTCTTTCAAATGAAACAAGGAAATAAGTACAGTAAGCAATGCAGATATCACTAGGGATCCACAGAAGTGCTGAAAAGCCGCATTTTAGGTGGAATTAGCATTTCAGGGAAATAACAAACAAACAAGCATACAAACAAAGCTAGATTCAGCAGGCCTGAATCTAGTCTATGCTACAGCAAACAAGGTGTACCAATTTCAGTAAGAAACAGTTCAAATATGCAGGCACTATAAGCCTTTACAGGAACAAACAAGAGCCAGCAACCGGTTCCCAAAAGCTTTAATGAAGCAAAAATAGTGTCAAAGACACTAACACTCTCCAAACAGAAAAAAACCTCAAACTAGTTTCGGTGTAATACCTTCTTCAGTGAGGAAAAAAACCATGATAATTCCATAAGACATGCTCCTTATATATACATAAATAATTAGCCAATGACCAAATGGCTGACAATCAATTACAAAGCCAGATTTAAAGACATGCATCACCCTAAAACCTAACTAATAAGTAGAAATTCATAAATGCACAAACTGTGCATGAATAATACAGTTTAAACAAAAATATAATGTCAGTAACAATAATGTGTTGCCAAGATGTGGTATATAATAGCTTATAAGTGTATAATATATTAATATATTATAAATGGTCATTCAAACCTGGTGAAAAAAGGGCTCCCAGGTGAATGATCCAATATTTCTCTTTCATACTTAAAACACTCTGCCAACCAGTCTGATTGGACCTATTGCCCTGTACTTTATCAATGACACAAAATATGAATTTGGCAGATGGATGCTTAACAGTATGTTGATATAATGCATTGCTGATTTGTGAGTCGAATGTCACTGATGTTCTCCTATTCTAGTTCTGAGGGACCGTGAGGTTTTACCAACATAAAAGCCTGACACTGACATATAGCTAAATAAATCACCCAACATGTTGAACAATTGGCAAATATCATTATATCAAATATCTTACTAGTATTGGCACTGGAAAATTCCTTAGTTTTGTTAATACTTGTACAGGAAGTGCAATGACCACACGGGAAAGTCCCCAACAACTCATCACCAGTAAGGGTAAGTTGTCTGTATGTTGCACCTCCACTGTCCTGATGTTTATAATGAGAAAATAACATGCCCAAAGTTTTGCCCCTCCTGTAAGAAATAGAACATTGGTCGGTCAAAATATGGGAAGATGTTCATTGGCCAAAAGTATATTCCAATTATTGTTCAACACACTTCTGATCAATTGGTGATTCTTCCCAAATGTAGTAATAAATCGAATGGTATCACCTTTAACAGTATCCTTAATCTGATATTTTAAAAGATCTGATCTAGACTGCTGGTCTGTCCACACCCTGGCACTAGATATGTCCCTGATGGAGTAACCTCTATCAAGAAATCTATGATTTAAATCCTTTATGGCATCCTCATGATCCTGAGGAGATGAATTGATACGTTTAAGGCAGGTATTGTGATTTAGGGATGTTGCGGATGGTGTGGCGTGGGTGCATGCTTGAGAATGAAGTAACGTATTAAATTGTGGGTACTTCCTATGTATTTTGGTACTTAGGGTATTATCATCATTCCGATATACCGTGACATCCAAAAAGTCAATGGTAAACTTATGGTATGTTATAGAGAATTCAATACCCCAAACATTGCTGTTCAAATGTTCCACAAATTCCATCAAATAGTCAACATCCACGCCACACCATCCAACAATCATCAAGATAGCGTCTCCAAATATCCATCTCCTCTAAGTAAATGTTATGCAAAGGATCATATATGAGACATTCCTCCAGGTATGCCATAAAGAGGTCAGCGTAAATAGGGGCAAAGAAGCCCCCATAGCTGTACCTCTGAGTTGCCAATAGCAATCACCCTGGAAGAAAAAAACATTTTTATTCAGAACATACTCTGACAAACATACTAGTAGCGTGTTAAATCCGGTGGGTATAGATCAGATCTTTGAAGCCAATAGTCCAACGCCTGTAGGTAGCCCAATGGGGAATGCTTTCTATAAAGGGATTTCACGTCTAAAGTACACATTATCCATTCTGGATCTAATTGTGTATCAACAATAATGTTTAAAAATTCCGTGGTATCCTGTATACGAGCTCTAACCATGGGCAATAATGGCTTAAGATATGATGTTAGAAAAACCGATAAAGGTTCTGTAAAGGGATCCATATCCGGACACAATAGGTCTCCAGGAGGAGCACTGAGAGATTTGTGGATTTTTGGGTAACAGATAAAGAATCTGCTTTTGTGGATCACCAACTTGAAGATGACTAGCAGTTTTGGATGAAATAATACCTTCTTGTACTGCTTGTTGGATGAATGCGTCAATGTCTTGTTTAAACTGAGGTGTTGGATCTATCCTCATGTGCTTATAGCACTGGGCATCAGACAACTGTCTTAATCCTTCCTGTACATAGTAGTCATTATTCAGGACAACCACAGCACCTTTATCCGCCTGGATAATGACAATTTTATGATTTTGTCTCAATTCAAACAAAGCTTCCCTCTCAGAAGGTGTGATATTGTCCTGAGCTATATTAATATTGAAATTTGGAAAATGTAGGTCCCTCAAAACAGCTTGTTGGAAAATCCCAACATTTTTATTCATTGGAGGTTGGAATGTTGATTTTTTAAAAATAAAATCAGTAGATCTTTGAGTGACAGGATTACTCTGATCATTAAAGAAAATTTTTAAATTCAACTTTCTGCAAAATTCAATAACATCAACAGATACTGAATAATGGTCAGAGAAAAACTTGGGGCTAAACCCAATCCTTTATTAAGAATGCAATGTTGTTCTTTAGTAAGTATATGATCAGACAAATTCAGGACATTGTCAAAAGGTTCAACTATTTGTTCAACAGTGCCTGAACTAACCCTGTCATAGAATCTGTATTCATGTCTGCTCTTATGCTTCCTCCTCGGGATTTCCCAACATGTCTAAAGGGAACTTAGATTGATTTTCTTTTTGGGAGATCTGACACTGGTGCCTCCCTCGCTGTCAGTGTAGGATGACTCCTCTCCTGAGGTACTAGTGTAACTGGAATCATGATGTTTTAAAATTGACCTAGGTCTTTTCTTTGATTTACCCACATTTACCATTGGTCCTGCGTCCCTGAATCTGACACTCCTTTGAACCTGAAATGGTTGACCTCTCTCATAATCATGTATATCCCTAGAAAATTTTTTAAGTTTTCTATCCTTCACCATATTATCATTATGATTATGATAATATGGTGAAGGATAGAAAACTTAAAAAATTTTCTAGGGATATACATGATTATGAGAGGGTCAACCATTTCAGGTTCAAAGGTGTCAGATTCAGGGCCTTAGGACCAATGTAAATGTGGTAAATCAAAGAAAGACCTAGGTCAATTTAAAACATCATGATTCCAGTTACACTAGTACCTCAGGAGAGGAATCATCCTACACTGACAGGGAGGCACCAGTGTCAGATCTCCTGTAAAAAGAAAAATCAATCTAAGTTCCCTTTAGACATGTTGGGAAATCCGAGGAGAGCATAAGAGCAGACATGAATACAGATTCTATGACAGGCATGGTTCACACACTGTTGGACAAATAGTTGAAACTTTTGGGAAAGTCCTGACTTTGTCTGATCATATACTAAAGAACAACATTACATTCTTAATAAAGGATTGGGTTTGATCCCCAAGTTTTCTCTGACCATTATTCAGTATCTGTTGATGTTATTGAATTTTGCAGAAAGTTGAATTTAAAATTTTCTTTAATGATCAGAGTAATCCTGTCACTCAAAGATCTACTGATTTTATTTTAAAATCAACATTCCAACCTCCAATGAATAAAAAATGTTGGGATTTTCCAACAAAGCTGTTTTGAGGGGCCTACATTTTCCAAATTTCAATATTAATATAGCTCAGGACAATATCACACCTTCTGAGAGGGAAGCTTTGTTTGAATTGAGACAAAATCATAAAATTGTCATTATCCAGGCGGATAAAGGGGAGTGCTGTGGTTGTCCTGAATAATGACTACTATGTACAGGAAGGATTAAGACAGTTGTCTGATGCCCAGTGCTATAAGCACATGAGGATAGATCCAACACCTCAGTTTAAACAAGACATTGGCATTCATCCAACAAGCAGTACAAGAAGGTATTATTTCATCCAAAACTGCTAGTCATCTTCAAGTTGGTGATCCACAAAAGCAGATTCTTTATCTGTTACCCAAAATCCACAAATCTCTCAGTGCTCCTCCTGGGAGACCTATTGTGTCGGATATGGATCCCTTACAGAACCTTTATCGGTTTTCTAACATCATATCTTAAGCCATTATTGCCCATGGTTGAAGCTGGTATACAGGATACCACGGAATTTTTAAACATTATTGTTGATACACAATTAGATCCAGAATGGATAATGTGTATTGCTTTAGGCGTGAAATCCCTTTATCGACATTCCCCATTGAAAGGCGTTGGACTATTGGCTTCAAAGATCTGATCTATACCCACCGGTTTAACAGCTACTAGTATGTGTCAGAGTATGTTCTGAATAAAAATGTTTTTCTTCCAGGGTGATTGCTATTGGCAACTCAGAGGTACAGCTATGGGGGCTTCTTTTGCCCTATATCATGACCTCTTTATGGCATACCTGGAGGAATGTCTCATATATGATCCTTTGCATAACATTTACTTAGGAGATGGATATTTGTTGGAGACGCTATCTTGATGATTGTTGGATGGTGTATGCGGATGTTGACTATTTGATGGAATTTGTGGAACATTTGAACAGCAATGTTTGGGTTATTGAATTCTCTATAACATACCATAAGTTTACCATTGACTTTGGATGTCGGTATATCGAATGATGATAATACCTAAGTACTAAAATACATAGGAAGTACCCACAATTTAATCGTTACTTCATTCGTCAAGCATGCACCCACGTCACACCATCCGCCATCCTAATCACTGGCCCTGCGTCTTAAGCGTATCAATTCATCTCCTCAGGATCATGAGGATGCCATAAAAGGATTTAAATCATAGATTTCTTGATAGGTTACT
This sequence comes from Protopterus annectens, assembly GCF_019279795.1. Taxonomy (NCBI): domain Eukaryota; kingdom Metazoa; phylum Chordata; order Ceratodontiformes; family Protopteridae; genus Protopterus; species Protopterus annectens. The sequence continues at coordinate 140,107,604 of NC_056739.1, forward strand.
CCATCAGGGACATATCTGAGTGCCAGGGTGTGGACAGACCAGCAGTCTAGATCAGATCTTTTAAAATATCAGATTAAGGACACTGTTAAAGGTGATACCATTCGATTTATTACTACATTTGGGAAGAATCACCAATTGATTAGAAGTGTGTTGAACAATAATTGGAATATACTTTTGGCCAATGAACATCTTCGTCATATTTTGACCGACCAATGTTCTATTTCTTACAGGAGGGCAAAACTTTGGGCATGTTATTTTCTCATTATAAACATCAGGACAGTGGAGGTGCAACATACAGACAACTTGCACCCTCACTGGTGATGAGTTGTTGGGGACTTTCCGTGTGGTCATTGCACTTCCTGTACAAGTATTAACAAAACTAAGGAATTTCCAGTGCCAATACTAGTAAGATATTTGATATCACTATATTTGCCAATTGTTCAACATGTTGGGTGGTTATTTAGCTATATGTCAGTGTCAGGCTTTTTATGTTGGTAAAACCTCCGTCCCTCAGAACTAGAATAGGAGAACATCGTGAGGACATTCGGACTCACAAAATCAGCAATGCATTATATCAACATACTGTTAAGCATCCATCTGCCAAATTCATATTTTGTGTCATTGATAAAGTACAGGGCAATAAGTCCAATCAGACTGGTTGGCAGAGTGTTTTAAGTATGAAAGAGAAATATTGGATCATTCACCTGGGAGCCCTTTTTTCACCAGGTTTGAATGACCATTTATAATATATTAATATATTATATACTTATAAGCTATTATATACCACATCTTGGCAACACATTATTGTTACTGACATTATATTTTTGTTTAAACTGTATTATTCATGCACAGTTTGTGCATTTATGAATTTCTATTTATTAGTTAGGTTTTAGGGTGATGCATGTCTTTAAATCTGGCTTTGTAATTGATTGTCAACCATTTGGTCATTGGCTATTATTTATGTATATATAAGCATGTCTGGAATTATCATGGTTTTTTTCCTCACTGAAGAAGGTATTACACGAAACTAGTTTGAGGTTTTTTCTGTTTTGGAGTGTTAGTGTTTGACACTATTTTTTGCTTCATTAAAGCTTTTGGGAACGGTTGCTGGCTCTTGTTTGTTCCTGTTCTGCTGTTGGGCGTGCAAAAGCGAGCGTCGCGTGGGTTAGTGTGTCACTATAAGCCTTTAACCAGAAATTCCCAGCTCAGAAGGGCAGAGTCCAGCCTCTCCTCCCACAAGAGTGCAGACCACGAACCCTCTTAATGTAAAACAACTGGCCTGAAGCCCAAGTGCTTAAACCAGAACTAATACACTTTTAGAATAACAGACACTGAGCCCTCAATCAGCAGTTCCCAACTTAGAAGGATGTAAGCTACCTGTCCTGCCACCACAGTGCAGGCCACAAACCTTCCTAATGTAAAACAACTGGTCAGAAGCCCAAGTGCTTAATCCAAAAGGCGTAGAATGATAGCTACACTTTAATCAAGTTACTACCAAGCAGTAATAAATACAACTGAATACTTTAAAGAATGAGTGGATTAGTGCTCAAGTTATACAAACAAAGCTAGATTCAGCAGGCCTGGATCTAGTCTATGCTACATCAAACAAGGTGTACCAATTTCAGTACGAAGCAGTTCAAATATGCAGGCACTATAAGCCTTTAACCAGAAATTCCCAGCTCAGAAGGGCAGAGTCCAGCTTCTCCTCCCACAAGAGTGTAGACCACGAACCCTCTTAATTTAAAATAACTGGCCTGAAGCCCAAGTGCTTAAACCAGAATTAATACACTTTTAGAATAACAGACACTGAGCCCTCAATCAGCAGTTCCCAACTTAGAAGGATGTAAGCTACCTGTTCTGCCACTACTGTGCAGACCACAAACCTTCCTAATGTAAAACAACTGGTCTGAAGCCCAAGTGCTTAAACTAAAAGGCTTAGAATGAGTTACACCAAGCAGTAATAAATACAACTGAGTACTTTTAAGATGACGCAAAAGCAAAATAAAGTAGGAAGAAACACAAATATAGTAAAAGCAGATACATTTTTCTTTTCTTTTTTTTTTTTTTAAGTGGAAAGTTTTTTTGTTTTTTTTTTAAGTGGAAAGAGAAACGAAAGAGAGAAAGGAGTAGCAGAAACTAAGCTGATTGGCCTTCTCAAATGTTCTCCCTATACTGGGTAGAATGAGTTAATGACACTAGACTGGGAGGAGGGTCCCAGATCAAATTTACACTAGGGGCGGGCAACTGCAAAGCCACCAACTATAAAAACACTATACCAACAGGGAGGGTGGGAAACAAACTGCAGAAATGTTTCTCACAGCTGAAAAGCGGCAGTGAGCCTTTAAATGAAAGTTTTAAACAGCTAAAGGAGCCTCTAGAAAAAAGAGTTTAACTGCAACAAGTTATCAGAAACAAACAACCCAACAGATGCTTAATAAAAGTGGACAATTTCCAGTTAATACCTCACACACAGTGAAACTAGCTAGGAAAATACACAGTACACAAAGTGCTATAAATAACAAAGAAATAAAGAACAACATAAACAAAAAACAGGATACTTAATGTCATATATTATATCTCTGAGTTTCTTCAGTGTCTTTCCTTCGATAAGCTCACTGTGAAAAAAATACACACACAGACACACACACACACTATCTCCAGATGCAGCTCTCTGCATCAAGCACAATTTCCCTTAAGAGCACACGGGGAACTCTGTCAGTCCAAGGCTGGTTTCTCCCTCTTTCTCCAGATCCCCAATAAGACTACCCACTGGCACAGCTATAGAGTTCAGATCTCAGCACAGTGTCCAAGCCAAGACCTCCAGCACCTTCTCTGTCCAACCAGTGCTCCGTGTCCCTGCCCAAGTAGCTGATATCCACACTCTGACGTTTGTTTCACACACACACACACACACACACACACACACACACACACACACACACACACACACACACACACACACACACCTGGGAAAGGCTGGCACAGGTTTCCTAGCTATGCCCCCTTCTGCCTGGACTATAAGGTAGTTATGATTGCCACCAGACACTCCTGCTAGCTGCCTTAAGGCCCTTACAAGGGTACACAATATACTGAGTGATATTAATACAAATGGTAGTTTGACCAAGAGCAAGGCTATTAGGAGTGGCCCACACAGTGTCACCAAATAAATATGCAAATACTCTCAAAACTGAAATAGCTCTACAGACATCAGCCACAATGTTTGTTTGTGTCTTTCGGCTTTTCCCGGTTAGGGGTCGCCACAGCGGAACTCCGGTCCACTAATGATTGGCAGTTGATTTTTACGTGAAAGGTTTAAATATATTTAATAATAAATAATAAACGTACAAGAAATACTAAGTATATATTCGTAGTGACATCAGGGTTCAAAATCACAGGAAATACTTAAAATAACGTTCAAGGACAGGCTCACACAAATAAATACAAACAATATCTAAACTAAACTTCACTATATTCCTGACTGAATCTAACAGAGTTACTACTCCCTACTTACTTAATAGAGCAAGGCAGATAATATGATGAATGGTTCTTCTTGTCAAGCCCAAGACAGAATACGGAATGCTCTCTCACTAAAAGACTTCTCAAAATAATATCTAAAATATTACTTCTGGGATAGCTTGCAGAATGACATCACTTCTGGTCATGTGACATCTAGGTTCTCATGGAAGCCCCCATTGCTGGAAGTTGGCAGGATTTAGCACCTACCTGTAAAAATACACACACATGGGCTTTTGCTCAGCTATGCGGCAGGTGCTGAAAGTCATAAAACAATTTCATTCCTCCATGTTTCCAGAGTAGTAATTGGTTTGCCCCAGAGGCAATACAAAAAGCTTCTTGCTATAGACTTTGTGTCTCTGGCTGCTTTGAAACATATGTGATCGCATCTTTTTGACCCAGCCAGTAAAGTGATTTAATTTCATATATAGTTTAAGGTTTGCTGGACTGAGGTTAACTTTCCAGTTTCCTCTGTTAAAACATATACATTTAAACAGTTACAACAGTGCATGTACATTTCCGTCCTCTCTAGTAGGGCACACTGTGGATACTTTTCAAACATAAGCACTTTACAAATACCTTTTTAACACAAACATCTGTACAAATCAGTTTGATATACACATAACATACAGTTCTAATACATTTGTAACACAAGCATCTTGTATAAATCAGTTTGATACTCACAAATGACATATTTATTTACAAAATTCCAGCTAGGTGTGTGGCAGTACCTCCTGTCATCACACCTTGCATATCCTCCTAATCAACCTTATAACTTTAATCAGGGAAAACAAAGGCTTCCATTGCCATGCTCATAAAATCACACCTTACTCTGATATTTTCTTACATTCTTATTCCCTCTGAATCATCATTGTTGTAGTAATGTCTTTCGGCTTTTCCTGGTTAGGGGTCGCCACAGCAGAACAGTTTCTGGTGGATCCGGGTAAGCTTTATTTTTCTCATAGTCTATTTTGTCTCTACTTAATTTACGGATTTTAGTGTCCGTGATCTTCATAATTAAAGAATCGATACTTGAAAAGATCCTCCTGAAGTCAAATTCATATCTATGGAATTCTGGATCCGCTTTTATATCTTTGTCTAAGACTTCAAGCTGGGCTTGTAATTCACCCATTTGTTTGTCATAGTTTATTATCAGTGCTTCAAGGAACTCTTGCCGATTAAACATTTCAACCAACTGCAAGTGGAATTCAGAATTTTTAACAAGCCCAGAAGGATACTTTCATTGCCTAAGCCCTTTTGGGACTAGTTTAAATTTTATACATTCTTTAAAATAAAGAATTTCGATCTGTAATTTCTTGAATTTTAACAATTTACTATCGAAATCTTTTAGGTTAGAGACAATGTTTTTAACTACCATATTTGCCTCACCTTCGTTGCTGTACAAATCAGTTGACCCCCAAATGTAGTGGCATTTTTATGAACTCCGTTAATGTTGGAATTATTGCCCTACCAGTTATCGTAGGGGCATTCTGAGTTTCTCCATTCTGTTGTCTTATTTGGTTAGAAGCATCACCATTTACCATAGATGAACCAGGGGTGGGAGTTAGAACTGTAGCTCGAACCGCTTCGGAAAATGTGGATATTCCATTAGGGCCATTTGATGTCCTGGATCTATTAAAGTTGTCCTGTTCGGAAATTCTCCTCGACAGGTCTTCCACTCGACTGGTCAATTGTTGAATTAAAGCAGTCAGGGCTCCCACGGCGTTCACCTCTGTGTTAGAACCTCCAAGACCGCTAGAGATGGATTCTTGCATGAACAAAGACTGGAATGGTGGACTGTTACCGTTTGCCATAAAAACTACAAATCACATCAAAAAACAGCTTAAACAAATAAACTCAAAAAAAGCAAACGGGTAATATTCCACACAATTTAATGTTAGCGCTTTCGTACACAATTTTAGATGCACTTCTTCAGACATTAATTACTCCCAAAATGCAATGTGTTTTATAATCCACTTAATTTATTAATTACAAATAGAATGCATTGAATGAAAACCACATAATAGTAATTATTACATCCCTTAAATTCATTTAATAAAAAATATATGTATTGATACTTACGTATTTGACCTTAAACAAGATGCTTCGTAAATATGCAAAAATTAATTATATATGAAAAAACAAAACTACATCGATAATTAAATAAAATATAATGTACAATATTGACAAAAATAAAAAGCCTTAGACTATTTTATAGTTCTAAAAGACTTCACTAAAAAAAGTACAGTTTTGTACCTACCATAAATGTAGATGTTCGAGGATCCACATTGCTGCAGTCCTTACTATTGGGTAGTCCGCTGTCCAGTCGGCCCGAATACCAGAGTATATGGCTGGCGTGGTCAGGCGCATTAGACTGACGTCAGTACGTCAGGGTACTAATGCGCATGACCGACGTCATATCCTCAGTCTTTTCTTGCCCCAGATGTCAGAAGACCTTAAAAAGACAAGGCTCAAAATACCTGCACCAAAATTATGTACAATATATACAAAAATATATACAAAAATATTAACATATAACCTCACCTACACAACCACCCCTAAACACAGAGGGGAAGGAGGGAGGGTAAATTGGACTGCAGCAATGTGGATCCTCGAACATCTACATTTATGGTAGGTACAAAACTGTACTATGTTCTTCGTTCCACATTGCTGCAGTCCTTACTAATGGGTAGAATCCCAAAGCAGAGGTAAGGGAGGCTGGCAAATCATAAAGAAGTAGGAGCTGACAACATGCCCTGCAAAACAGCTGGGGCAAAACCAGCCCTAGACTTAGAGTAGATAGGAAGGTGATAATGCTTAGAGAAAGTATGCACTGAACTCCAAGTAGCTGCCTCCAAAATATCCTTAGTTGCCACCCCCCTTAGAAATGCTGTTGAAGTGGCAGTAGCCCTAGTGGAATGAGGCCTAATCCCAGCTGGAATCTCCTTGCCATGATGGGAATAACAAAATGCAATGCAAAAGCCAATCCACCTAGAAATAGTTTGTTTTGACACAGGCTTGCCCTCACAACTCAAAGCCAAAGAAGCAAGCTACTACTGAGACTGCCTAAAAACCTTAGGCTTGCTTAAATAATAGCGTTTGTGCCTGTGTACATCTAAAGTCTGCAAAATCTTTTCCCCTTTATTTTGGGGTCTGCATAAAAAGTAGGTAAATGAATAGTTTGGTTTAAAGCCACACTAGAAACCACCTTAGGCATAAAGGAAGGATTAGTGCGTAATGATACCCTATCCTTATGGAAAATCAAAAGGGCTCTACTGCCATAAGGGCCTGCAACTCAGACACCCTTCTTGCAGAAGTAATAGCCAACAGAAAAGCAGTCTTCCATGACAAGTATTTCAATTCAGCAGTAGCCGAGCTCAAAGGTTGTAGAGTAAGTTTTCCAACACAAAATTGAGATCCCAAGCAGGAGTAGGAGCTCTACGTGGGGGTCTTATATTCTTTGCCCCTCTAAGAAACTGCTTGAACAAAGGATCACGAAAACAATGGTGGGTCACAATCATAGTGAGCTGAAATTGCTGCAGCATGAATCTTAATGGAAGAGAAGGACAAACCTTTGTCCAATAACTCAGTAAGATATTGAAGAGCCACACTCAAATTAGGCTCAGAAATCTCCAAATTCTTTGCTGTACTCCAAAATAAAATCTCTTCCATTTTCTGCGTACACTTTCCTTGTACTAGGTCTTCTAGCTTCCATAATCACATTTAAAACTTGTTGAGGAAGTTGAGACCTGCTGTGTTTCAACACAGAATATGCCAGGCTGTTAGATGAAGAGAGTGAAGCTTGACATTGAGCAGATGACCGTCCTTCTGAGATAACAGATGAGGAATCAGAGGTAAAGGCCATGGAGGCTTCTTTACCAGACTCCGTAGTAGTGGGTACCAGTGTTGCGAGGCCAATCTGGAGCTATCAAAATCATCCTTGGCCTGTCTTGTCTGACCTTTAATAGTACCTTTGGAAGAAGAGGCAGAGGTGGAAAGGCATACACATGAAGGTCTTTCCAACTGAAAGACAGAGCATCCACTTTCCAAGCTGTGTGATGAAACCCTTTGTGCAATACTTTGGCAGCTGGTGGTTTAGTGGAGAAGCGAACAGATCTATGTCTGGAGTTCCCCATGACACTGTCAATTTCTGAAATACATGAAGATCCAGTTTCCACTCGTGGGGATCCATGATTTGTCTGTAACATCTGCTAAGGAGTTCTGTGCTCGGCAGAAACCTTGCCTGAAGAGTTAGTTGCAAGCTTAGCAGTCTCCCATAAAATCATTGCTTGCCTGCATAGAGGATAAGAATGTGTTCCCCTTGCTTGTTGATGTACCACATGACAGTTGTGTTGTCTGTTAGAATCAACACCTGCCCTGGAAAAGTAACTCCTTGAAAGCCATTAATGCAAACTGGACTGCTAACATCTCCTTCATGTTGATATGTAGATGCTGTAGTCTGGCAGGCCACTTGTCTTGTATCCACTTTCCATTTAGATGAGCTCCCAAGCAATGTCCGAGGCATCTGTCGTTTAAAATCTGACTAGCCTCTGGCGGGTCACAGAGAGTCCCTTGTTTAGGTGACATTCCTGAGCCCACCACAAAATTCTTTTGAATGCAAGGTATTATTTGAATGACAGTGTCCAAATCCTGTCAGTGCTGTGTCCATACATTTTTGAGATACCATTGTAGCTTCCTCATATGCAGTTTGGCATTGGGAAGCACCAGAATACAAGATGCCATGAACCCTAATGCTTGGAAGGACTGTCCTTGCAGTCAGCACAGACTGATAGAGATAGTTGATGGAAGTAAGGGATAGACTCTTTTGTTTGTCCGGGGTTAAAAAGGCCATCTGGGCTGCTGTATTCAGTCTCACACCCAGAAAGCACATGTCTTGAGGGGGTACTAGACTGGACTTTATTTCGTTCACAGAATACCCTAGGCATCTTAGCACTGCTATAACATATTCAGATGCTGTAGAAGGTCTTCCTTTTCTTGAGCCAAGAATCAGGCAGTCGTCCAAGTAAGGATAGATTTGAATTCCTTGTAGCCTGAAGTAAGCTATCACTGGAGCCAGAACCTTTGTGAATACTCTGGGCAGTAGATAAGCCAAAGGGCAATGCAGAGAACTGATAATGAGAATTTCCAGCTCGAAAGCACTTGATACTTCCTGCAACTTAGCCTTATAGGCACATGAAGGTAAGCTTCCTTGAGATCTAAAGTTACCATCCAGTGATCTTTGCCCAGCAGAGGTATTAAAAACTCCAGGCCTCAACCAAAAAGTAAAAACTGTATGAAATAATTCTGATACAAATTTCACTGCAAAAAGCCATGCAGGTTACTCTAAACCAAAGTATTAACACTCCAGGCCTCAACCAGATGCAACTATAACATTTCCTTACCATTATTCACTTGGAATGATAATACTCACAGGGATAACATTTCATGAAACCCCTTCCCCTTATGTAGCAGGATGCTCCTGTTCCTATGTATAATTCCCCACACTATGCCAAGAGTCTAAACAAAAATAGGCTAACCAGTATTGCTTGTTTCTGCACTATACCCTCAGCAGCGGAGAGGGGCAGCCCATTCTGGTTCCTAGGTATCACTGAGAGTACAGCATCCAAGACTGGGGTCTGAAATGTGAAATGTAAAACTAATGAAAAGGGTTATGATTATATCAGTCAGTAACTCCTAAAGTGGATGAAACAGCTTTTGTAATACGTCTGCATATACTATGGAGGTACTACGCTTACTGCAGTGTTGGAAATGGTTTTCCATTCAAAGGTTTTTCCAAATCACATGCTCCAAATGCTTGTATATCATGTGTGCATGTCTGTATATATGCATGTGCAGCTAGAACACATGCATTATACACTAGACTTGTCAGCATCTGTTCTCCTTGTGTTCTCTGAGGATTGTAGTAGTTATGCTCACCAAGCAATCCCCATAATGTCCAATATCCTGCCCAGCTATCAAAGTTTTTCATTTGCTCTAGTTTTATACTTCAGACTTCTTAACATGCCCAAAGTGCATCTTACACGCACATACATACACACACTTATGTGTTACTTCTTACTACTGATATGGAAACAGTTGAATCACAACACATCACAAGATTGAACCAAACAGTGAAACTCCCTTTCAAGCACTATTATGGGTCCTGCAAGGGGAAATGTCTCATCTTTCCCATGCTGGGACACAATGAACCAAGATCACTGAATAGGGTTTTGATAAATACAACATGGCTCAACAAAATGAAACAGAACCATCAATATACATGAAGATACTTTGCTGTCAGTGAGAAGACTTTATAGAGTAAGAACTTTCTTTCTGTATACTCAGGACTTCAACAGACTAACAATTCACTCCTTCACATTTTATAAATCAATGCACATCACAATTTTCTGTTACAACCAATTAAAACATACCTGTAAAATATCTTTACAAATATTTAAAGAAGTTCACACTTAAAACACCTCACGCTATACTCTATATTAAACAACGTTCTAGTTCTCCTAAGCTCCCCACTTAATTCAGGTTTTATATTAACTCATTCGGTACAGGTACTATGCAGACACCTAAATGCAGCTGCTACTGTATTTCCTTTCTTTCCAATGCCACGTCTAAAATTTCCTCTTGTTTTCTTTAACACTATCCGGTACAAAAACAATATTTCTTGGTATGTCAAAAACAGTGTACTGTAACTATTTTCTGTTCTAACAGAGCACAGCTGGTCTCCGATTCTTAAAGATTTTTTCTAATTGTTTTTTTCCTATGTAGAATAAAGGGCAGACATCATATTTAACTAAATATATAACATTTTCTAAATCCCGTGCATAATGTACTTTACCACCTAAAGTTCTCTGTTTTTTTTGCCTGCAAACAAAGTGAATCATTTAGACTACATCTGTATGCTTTACAAACCCACATGACAATGCTCCTTTTAGTTTATGTCTTAATTTCTTATTTGGGTGCTTCAAAAATATTCATAAAATCACTACCCTTTAGGTACGTAAACAGGGTTTTCCTTCAGTTTCTCATAGATCATTATTCGTTGTTCTCAGCTTTTATTTACTACATTCCTGATTGTGTCACATACTCTGAAATAATCTTAAATTATTCTACGTTCATCCTCATTTATTACGCCATGAATTTTTTTCTAACACCATGAATTTTTTTCTAAACCACCTTTAATTAGTGGTTTGTACATACAGTACATCAGGAATCATGTTGAAAAACTTTATTACAACAAGATAATAATATACAAGCTTCTGTGCATCACCATGTGCTTTTTCTAAGTATTTAAACACTAAGCAAACTCCATCTTTAAATAACCATTAATTAATTACAATTATACAACAACCCCCATTAATATTCCAAAACGTGCACGCTGATTGGTCAGCGTT